>NC_143014.1:384161349-384453349 GCF_055824585.1 Amblyomma mixtum | reverse complement strand
AAACTACAGAGGCAGAAGATTGCGATATCCCCACCGCACTAATCTCTCAGCAGAGAGGAAGCTGTCACTTGGAGACAATTACAAACAGGTTCTTTCCCAAACCTACATATACTAAAAAAATGCACCCTACCATATACGCGGACAAATGTCCCTGGTGCGACGGAAAACCTACTCTCTATCACATCCCATGGGCCTGCCAAAACATAGACGTGGTCCCCAAATTACAAAACCCGAGTGCGGAGCAGTGGGAGACTCTGCTGTCCAGCGACCGCTGTGAAGACCAAGAAGGTCTGGTACAGTGAGCTCAACGGGCGGCATTGGCCAGCGGAGCCCTGGACTGAGGGCAACCGACCACTGATTAGAGGCGGACGACTTCGACAGAGAAGACTCCTGCGGGTAGAATCAAGGAGAAAACGTTTCTGAAGATGCCCCCAAACCGCAGGAAAAAGGACTAGAGTAAAATAAAGTTTTTCCTTCCTTCCTTCCTTCCTTCCTTCCTTCCTTCCTTCCTTCCTTCCTTCCTTCCTTCCTTCCTTCCTTCCTTCCTTCCTTCCTTCCTTCCTTCCTTCCTTCCTTCCTTCCTTCCTTCCTTCCTTCCTTCCTTCCTTCCTTCCTTCCTTCCTTCCTTCCTTCCTTCCTTCCTTCCTTCCTTCCTTCCTTCCTTCCTTCCTTCCTTCCTTCCTTCCTTCCTTCCTTCCTTCCTTCCTTCCTTCCTTCCTTCCTTCCTTCCTTCCTTCCTTCCTTCCTTCCTTCCTTCCTTCCTTCCTTCCTTCCTTCCTTCCTTCCTTCCTTCCTTCCTTCCTTCCTTCCTTCCTTCCTTCCTTCCTTCCTTCCTTCCTTCCTTCCTTCCTTCCTTCCTTCCTTCCTTCCTTCCTTCCTTCCTTCCTTCCTTCCTTCCTTCCTTCCTTCCTTCCTTCCTTCCTTCCTTCCTTCCTTCCTTCCTTCCTTCCTTCCTTCCTTCCTTCCTTCCTTCCTTCCTTCCTTCCTTCCTTCCTTCCTTCCTTCCTTCCTTCCTTCCTTCCTTCCTTCCTTCCTTCCTTCCTTCCTTCCTTCCTTCCTTCCTTCCTTCCTTCCTTCCTTCCTTCCTTCCTTCCTTCCTTCCTTCCTTCCTTCCTTCCTTCCTTCCTTCCTTCCTTCCTTCCTTCCTTCCTTCCTTCCTTCCTTCCTTCCTTCCTTCCTTCCTTCCTTCCTTCCTTCCTTCCTTCCTTCCTTCCTTCCTTCCTTCCTTCCTTCCTTCCTTCCTTCCTTCCTTCCTTCCTTCCTTCCTTCCTTCCTTCCTTCCTTCCTTCCTTCCTTCCTTCCTTCCTTCCTTCCTTCCTTCCTTCCTTCCTTCCTTCCTTCCTTCCTTCCTTCCTTCCTTCCTTCCTTCCTTCCTTCCTTCCTTCCTTCCTTCCTTCCTTCCTTCCTTCCTTCCTTCCTTCCTTCCTTCCTTCCTTCCTTCCTTCCTTCCTTCCTTCCTTAAATAAGTGGTTTTGGAGGAAAGGGAATTTTGCACTATTGCCTAACTTCTAGGTGGACACCCCAGCTTCGCCGTGAGGGAAGGGAGGAAGGTGGGAGTGAAAGATTTGGATTGTGGGGTTTAAACGCTCCAAAGCGGCTCAGGCTATGAGGGACGCCGTAGAGAAGGGCTCGGGAAATTTCGACCACCTGGGGTTCTTTAACGTGTACTGACATCGCACAGTACACGGGCCTCCCGAGAGGGCACGGCAACTGGCCTGCGGACAGCATGGCTCACCCGCTGCATCTGTTTGTGCAGGTTCTGCCGTGGATTTTGCATGCGACGCCCACCCCGGTATCAACGACCAACATCACCGTGATACAACCACTGATGCTTTGCGCGGGCCACGTAACAAGCAACAGCACATTCAAGGGATATCGACCACGAGGTGTGACGTCTCCAGCAGCCGATCTACTTAAGGAACGACGCGACACCGACCAGATCATAGGGCACGGCATCTGGCCTGCGGACAGCAACCTCTGTTCGACAACCGTTCTGTTCGACGACCGCCGAGCGCGCTAGTTGCTACGCCCGAGCTCGTCCAGAACCAGCGAAGTTTTTTCGGCGCTGGCTTCCTGAGAAGTTTCGACAAGTGCAGGCGGGCCCCGGATCAACTGCGACCCCGAGGTTCCGGAACCAGCCTCCCAGCCCAGGCGCCGTGCCTTTGCCGGTGCTCGGGCAACTTCGGGACCTTCGTTCAAGCAGCAGCCCAGTCGGCCGCCCGTGACGTCATGGGAGGCCCGGGACCTGCTGCCCCTCCGGTGTTCCGTGCGCCGCCCCCAAAGGCGCACTGTTTTTCGTTCACAGTTACTTCCGACGCGACAGCTGACGACATCGTCGACGGCATCGAGTCGGTTGTCGGCCCGAAAGGGCTAGAGAGCCTCCAGCACCATGGAGGCATGAAGTTCTGCGTCGCCATGGCCTCGGCTGCGGCGGCGGAGAAGATGCTCGTGGAAGGCGCCTTCAACCTGAACGGCACTTCCGTCCCAGTAGCCTGCGTGGGACCCGCCGTGGTCCACGTGACGGCTTTTCGTGTGCCGCTGTTCGTGGGAGACGCGGCGCTGGCGGCGGCACTGAGCTCTTACGGCAAGGTGCTGGACATCACCCACCCCGTCCTCAAGGGCCGTCGTCACATCGGCAACGGGACGCGCGTAGTCCGGATCGAGATGAAGCAGGCGGTGCCGAACTTCCTGACCGTCCAGGGCCACCGCGTCATGTTTGACTACCGAGGCGTCCGGAAGGTGTGTTCCCGCTGCGGGCAGGACGGCCACATCGGTGCGGCGTGTCGAACGCCGCGGTGCGCTCGTTGCGAGGTGTTCGGCCACGACACGGCCGGATGCGGAGCGGCTTGCAGGCGCTGCGGCGGAAGCCACGCCACAGCAGACTGCCTGCGACCACGGTCCTATGCAGCGGCCGCCGCCTCGAGGAAAGAACCGGGCAAGGACAACGTGGTCACAGAAACGCGGAGCACACCCACCGTCCGGACGTCGGTTGCCGACGTGGACCCTACGACCAGCAGTCCGAGGGAGCCCGAGCCCGCCCCCGCGACGGAGGTGCCCGTGAAGGAGCAGCGCGAGGGGACGCCTTCAAACGAGGTGGAGCCGTTCGCTGCTGTTCTTGCGGAACCCTTGCCGCCGCCACCCGGCACAGACACGTATGACACCGTGAGCAGCAGCGACGAGTCGAGCGTGACGTCGGACGACCTGGAGGAGGTGGCGGACAAAGTCACGCCGCTTCGCCTGACAGGCGACTTGACGTGCGGCCAGGTGTCAGGACCGACGACTCCTGGAGGTGCGGACGACGCGCGCTTCCCGTCACCAGCCAGCCACACCCTCCCATCGGCGACCCTGGCGTCGGAATCGGCTTCAGCTGCGAGCGTCGCCAAGACCACGCAGCAACCGGTGAGCGAGACCACAAGCGCCTACGACCCCGAAAATATGGACTTTTCCAGACCTGACTTCAAACGTGCCCACCCCCAGTCATCGGAATCCGAAGGGACTGTTAACGAACGTTGCAGCAAAAAAGTGTCGCGCGCGTCAAGTGCCGCACATGGCAGCGCTCTTTAGGTTGTATGTTATGCCGTCGGTGCTCTTGGCAGTCATGGCGGTTGTGCATCTCCTCTCCCTGAATGTTCGGGGATTTCAATCCGTAGTCAAGCAGAGAGAGGTGATGCACTTTGCCAGGGCTAGGGGCGTCGACATCCTGTTTTTACAGGAATGCAACTTCCGTACTTCCCTTGATGTGCTGAATTTCACCACCCGGTTTTCTGTTTTTGCTTGTTTTTCGTTGACTGACTCTCATATGTGCGGTGTTGGTGCCGTCTTTGTAAACCCCTGCCTGCGCGCGGGAGCTCATTGCACTTTCGGGCTGGACGGCCGCACTCTTGCGGTCGACTTCACACTAAACCAGCGGCGGGTACGTGCGTTGGTTGTATACGCGCCAGCACGGCAGTCTAGTAGTTCCGAATTTTTGAGCGCCTCGACTCATTCCTCCTTGATCCCTACCCCACTTTTATAGTCGGTGACTTCAATTGTGTTCTTAACATCGACCGTGACGTCCGCGGACAGGGTCACGGTCGCCGTTATTCCGGTACCCCGGCGCTCCACGATCTCGTGACTCAGTTCCGCTTGTCTGACGCGTGGGTGCAGCTTCACGGGGATGCCTTTGGAGCGACGTGGGAGAGAGCGCAGTCAGCGAGTCGGATAGACAAATTCTATTTTCCACCAGAGCTCGCTTCTTTTGTCGTTAGCTGCGAAGTTCTCGCGTTCCCTGCAGGCACGCCGGTGATTTCCGATCACCACCCCTTGACAGTCAGGCTCGACTTTGGTGAGGACACCCCACGTACTGTTACGTGGCGCATGGACACGAGCCTACTGGCAGACCCGGAAAGCATGGCGTCACTGCGTACGGCGTTGGCCGCATCGTGCAAGAGCTTCGTTGCGACTGATTCATGGGACACACTCAAGGCTCGTTGGCAGGCAACTCTGGTGGTAGCCGGTCAAGACCGCAGACGCCGGGTAACTCATGCACTGAATGACACCCTCAAGCGCATCCGTATAGTGCAGATGGGAGCACCCTTAACCTTTGCCATGAGCGATTACCTGAGTCTACTTAAAGCACGTTACCACGTGTTGCTCTGCCAGTCATCACGGGCAGCTAGTCGTGCGCACCAGCTCGGACGGCCGATATCAGACCCGGCTGTGCTACGACACGTACGCGCAGGCACGGCAGAGGAATTCGCTCCCGCTACTGTGCCTTTCGTGACACTCCCAGACGGCACCCAAAGCAAAAAAACCACGTCCGATATCTGCACGGTCTTCGCAAGCCACTTTTCGAACCTGTTCTCTACGGACAGTTGGCTACATCTTCAAGATGGTTATGACGGGCTTCTACAAAGTTTTTTTGGAAACTTGCCACGAGTAGCTGAAGAGTTGCATGAAAATCATTGCGCACCACCCACAAGCCAAGAGCTGCACGCCATCCTCCAGAGTATGAATGCAGCCTCTGCCCCCGGTCTAGACGGCATTCGAACAAGTTTTTATTCGAAGTTTTTTTACCAGGTCCAAGGAGCGCTGCTGAAGATTGTCAACGGCTTCCTCGCGGATGGGTTACGTCCAAAATCTTTCCGCGAATGTCGCATCATACTCATTCCGAAAGCGGGCGGTGACCCCTCCGACCCGCAAGCATGGCGGCCCATAAGCCTCTTAAACGCAGACTACAAAATAGTCGCATCTTTACTGAACACAAGAATGCGGACGATCCTGCCTCACCTAATCCACCGGGCTCAAACCAGCAGCGTGCCTGACCGCTATGTGTTTGATGCACTGGCACTCACAAGAGACCTGTTCACATTTGCCAGCAGGACGGGCTTCAGCGGGTGCTTTGTTTCGCTTGATCAGGCGAAAGCATTCGATCGGGTGGAACACTCGTATCTGTTCGGAGTCCTCGAAGCCTTCGGATTCCCACCGCAAATTTTCAGCAATCTGCGCTTACTTTACGAAGACCTGAATGCTTGTCTCTCCGTAAACGGCCACCAGAGCGCTCCCTTCTCAGTCACCCGGGGCATAAGGCAAGGATGCCCTCTCTCCCCAACGTTCTTCGTGTTATGCCTGGATCCGCTCATCCGGCGCATTAACAGCAGCCCATCCATACGCGGCTTCCCTCTGCCTGGCCAGGGCCAAATCAAGGTTTTGGCCTACGCCGACGACGTGTCGCTTTTCCTCAAGGACGAGGATACGAGGACGAGGACGAGGATAGCTACGCCGCTTTTTCGCGGCTGTTTCTCGAGTACAGCGAGATATCGGGGGCCCTATTGAACAGGGGAAAAAGCAAGGCACTAAGGTTTGGCACCTTCACACCGAACCTTGCGGGCGAGGTGGAGTGGGTGCAGGGGGTGAAAGTCCTGAGAGTAGTATTCCTCGCCAGCGGAGAAGTAGCCCGCGTAACCTGGACTAACCTCCGCACGAACGCTGAGAAACTTACCGCCTTTCAATGGCAGAGCGCTGCTATACAGTTAAGTCTACAATTCTAGCTGCATGTTTTTTTGTCGCCCGCATCGCAAACCCACCGCGCGCGTTTGCTCGCAGGCTAACCTCGGCCTGTGGCTCTTTCGTTTGGGCGGGCAAAACCGAACTTGTGTCACGAATGTTGATATGCGCCTTCCATCGTACTTGGGTGGGTTTGGTATACCTTGCATCCGCACCATGTGCAATGTGCTCGCCTTGCGAGGAGTACGCGATCTTGTGCGCAACCCAGACTATCCCGGGAGAACACTCATCGCATACTTTCTGGGTACAGCGCGTAATGTGTTTTTTACACAACACGTGGTTGGCCCTACAGCCGAGCAGCCACCGGTATTTTTCGTTAATATGCGTCGCACACTGGCGTCGTTGTCTGCCAGCGTGCCCGATCTGGATGTTGATGAAACCCCGCCCTCCAGGATGTGTGAAGCACTAACGGTCGCTGAGCTGACCCGCGAACAACTCCAGAAAACGAGACGGGCACGCTGGCGCCAACTGACCTCAGCTGCGCTTCCTGCAGATGTCAGGGACTTCGGCTGGCTGCGAGGCTGGCGGGTCCTGCCCACAAGAGACCGCCTTGCGGCGTGGGGCGTGGCGCTCTCCGCCCGATGCCCGCAATGCGGTCTTTTAGAAACGTTGCGGCACGCTATGTTCGCCTGTGTAGTGGCGCGCACCTTTTGGGTACTAGTGTCACGGATGTTTTTAACCCGCCTCGAGGAGCGCACTAGTTCACGCGAACTGTTCATAAATATGCTCTTGTGTGTCGGCATGTTCGTTTTGTGGCGGCAGCGTGGAGCGGCTTCCTTAAATGAGCGTCCGCAAAGAGCAATGTTTCCAATGTTGCAGCGCCTACGCACGCGCCTCTTTGAGCAAGCATGCGTGGACGCACTGTCAATGAGTGAGGCTGAGTTCTTGCGCAAATGGTCGACATATTTCATCGTCCTGCGCGGCGGTCGAGTGTCGGCTTTCTTACTGCCTTATTGACGTGCTCAGTGCTGCGTCACCGCGCATGTGCTTGAGTGATCAGAGCATTGAGATCAGCAGTTTTGCTTTGTATTTTTGTTGACATTAGAAAAAAATAAACTTCTCTTTCTACACCCGCTGCTTTCTTACTGCCTTATTGACGTGCTCAGTGCTGCGTCACTGCGCATGTGCTTGACTGATCAGAGCATTGAGTTCAGCAGTTTTGCTTAGTATTTTTGTTGACATTAGAAAAAAATAAACTTCTCTTTCTACACTCGCTGCTGCTGTTTGTGCAGGTTGGTTCCCCATCCACAGACTGCTGTTACCGTAGTGACAATAGATTTTTAGTTGTCCTGCCGTGCCCTGGTAGGCTTCATTGCATTGCTATTGACTGTTGGTCCGTGCTGATGCTGCTGATGTTGGGAGACATAGAAGAATACCCCGGGCCTAAGACAGCTGAGCTGTTACAGACGATTATTGATAATCAAGCCGCGTCTGACTGCCGGTTGACTAATATCAGCAAGGATATTGGTCAACTTAATGAAAAGACTGATAGACTGACTGATTCTTTGGCAGTGATACAAGAATTGAACAAAAGAATTGAATATCTTCAGGTAACAGTTCAGCAACAGGCCAGAAAACTGATTGAGTATGAAAACTATAGTCGTCGTAACAATCTGCTGGTTTTTGGTGTTTCTGAAAAAATCGGCGATTCAGCGACGGAGTTAAAGGCAGCCGTCATAGATAAAATTTTCCATGATACACTGGGAGTTGAAGTAAAAACCGTCGAAAAAATTCATCGCATAGGGAAAAAGAACAAAGAACGGCCTAGGCCAATTATTATGAAATTTTATGACAGCAGAGAAAAGCAACGAGTGCTGAAGAACTGCAACAAACTGAAAGGACAATCGGTTAGTGTAAGCAATGACTATGCAAAGGAAACGGTAGCGCTGCGAAGGAAGTTGTAGGAAAGTGCCTCTGCTGAAAGGGCGCAGGGCGAGAAGGTCTTTTTGATCGACGACAAGCTCAAAATAAATGACAAGTTATACACATGGGACAACGAGAAGAATGCACGCTCGCTCCTGAACTCCCGAGAAAAGTTCAAGCAACGCACTAGAAAAGCAGGCAACTCGCATGATGGCTCTGACACCTCGGATAATTCCGGCGAATCAACGCCTGAACTCACCCCATCATAGCTACGAATCTTATCTTTGAATGCTCGTAGCCTTTTTAACAAAGTAACGGAGTTAGAATATGTATTACTGACAGAAAGTCCACACGTGCTCGTCGTAAGCGAAACATGGCTAAACAACAGTGTGCCTAGTCCCTGTATAGTACCCCCAAATTACCAGATGTTCAGATGGGACAGGGATACTCGTGGTGGGGGTGTTGCAATCATTGTCAAAAGATCTATAGATGCAGTAATGGTTTGGTTTGGTTTATGGGGTTTAACGTCCCAATGCGACTAAGGCTATGAGAGACGCCGTAGTGGAGGGCTCCGGAAATTTCGACCACCTGGGGTTCTTTAACGTGCACTGACATCGCACAGTACACGGGCCTCGAATTTCTCCTCCAAAGAAATTCAGCCGCCGCGGCCGGGATCGAACCCGCGTCTTTCGGGCCAGCAGCCGAGCACCATAGCCACTGAGCCACCGCGGCGGTAGATGCAGTAACGGTCGAGTGCACTTTGCCTGAAACAGTTTGGTGCAAAACTACTTATGCGAGTGTTACTTACCTTGTTGGCGCAGTGTATAGGCCGCCTGCCACTTCACCAGAGTTTTTGGAGGACCTTAATATGTTCTTATGCACTCACTTGAACCGTACCACCAGACTAATAATGACCGGAGATTTTAATTTGCCAAGCATTAACTGGGACAGACTGCTACCTGGGAACGTTGAAATTTCTAGTTCCGAAGCACTGCTGCAAATAATGTTTTCGCACAATCTTAAACAAATCGTGGAAGAAGACACGAGGGTAACACTCGAATCCCGGTCACTTTTGGGCTTGGTGTTTCTCTCGGGCAGAGTGGGTGACTATACTGTGTCTGTTAAAGACGGAATATCAGACCATAAAATGGTTTCTGTGCACATTCCGATCAGAACAAACACTCGTGGCCAACCCTTTGTACCTGTGCAGTTTAAGGCTTATAGGCAGGCAGATGACACATCCATTCAAGATTTTCTAGAAATGTCATATAGTGCATTCTAACTTGCCTGCGATTGTGAACCAGTTGAAGACCTGCGGCTACGTTTCAAGAATATCATAAAACAATGCGTTGACAGATTCATTCCAACTCGAGAAAAGAAAACCCCGTAACCCTTGGGTTAATCGACCTATTATACACATCAAGCGCAAGATAAAGAGGCTGCGCAGGAGAAAACACAGCTCAGCTGAGGTATCGAAATTGCGAAGGAGTTTAAAAACGGCTCTGATGGAATCAAAAGAGCAATTTTTTAATAAAAAATTAAGTAGCTTCGTTAAAACGGCACCTCGAAAGTTTTGGCTTTACCTTAGTGGCAACAAAGAGGAAATAAATAGAATTCAAATTAGTGACAACATAGTAACAGAAAAAACAAAAATAGCAGATCATTTCAATAACTTTTTCCAGTCTGTTTTTTCTAAACCAAGCAATGACGACTTTGACGCGTACCCGCCTTCCTCCCTTTCATGTTCGATGGAAGACCTGGTCGTGACTCAGGCCGGCGTGTTTAATCAATTGTTACTTTTAGATTATAAAAAGGCTAGCGGGCCGGATGGGATTCCAACCCAGTTTTTAAAGCGATACGCTGAGTGGATATCATTTTTCTTGACGATAATCTTTACAAAGTCCTTACACACTAACTCGTTGCCACAAGATTGGCGGTGCGCAGTCGTAACACCTGTTTTTAAAAACGGCGACCGACTACTCGCAAATAATTATCGCCCAATTTCCCTGACAAGTATCAGCTGTAAACTATTGGAACATATCATAGGTAAGCATATACTAACTTTCCTCGAGGATAACGCGTTCTTTTATCAGTATCAGCACGGGTTCCGAAGAGGGCTATCTACCATAACACAGCTCATAGAAACGATACATGATTTTAGTTCAGCCATAGATGCCCAAGAACAAATAGATGTCATTTGCGTAGATTTTGCAAAAGCATTTGACAAGGTTCCACAGAGTAAATTACTTTTCAAGTTACACAAAGCAGGAATTAGCGAAACCATTCTTAAGTGGATTAAAGCCTACTTGAACAATCGCAGGCAGGTTGTGCATGTGGATGATTGTTTTTCTTCTACATTAGAAGTATTTTCTGGTGTTCCTCAAGGATCGGTTTTAGCTCCATTACTGTTCCTAATTTATAGTAATGATATTAACGAGGTTACCGAGTCTCCCGTAGAACTGAAGCTTTTTGCAGACTACTGTTTAATTTATTCTCGAATAACACAAGCTGCCGACCAAATTGGAATAAACCGTGTCCTTCATTCCTTGCATCTTTGGTGCGAAAAATGGGACATGGAAATTAATTACACAAAATCAACTTTTACACATGTAACTAATAAGAAGACTGTGCAGTTATTTTCTTATAATGCTGGAAAAAATAATCTAAAAAATGTTGATACCTTCAAGTATTTAGGTGTCACAATTGCACACAATCTGCAGTGGCATAAACATATTAATAATGTGTGCTCGACAGCTTCCCAAAAACTTTACTTTCTGCGGAAGAAATTGGAACATGCAACAAAAGATGTCAAACTGATAGCTTACAAAACATTCATCCGCCCAGCCTTGGAGTACGCTTGTGTTGTCTGGAGCCCGCACCAAAAAGTTCTAAAAGATAAATTGGAACGAATTCAAAGAATGGCCGCTCGTTTTATTTCGTCAAGATACAGAAGAAGGGATTCAGTGACGGAAATGCTGAACTCATGTGGGCTCGAGTCACTTGAAAATCGAAGGAAAAAATCAAGACTAAAGCTTTTATTTCAAGTAATTCAAGGGCACTTTAAGATAAAATCAAATAGATGTGTTCAGCCTCCGGGAAGACGGAGCGCGAGAACAAACCACACACGATCAATCAAGCCTTACGAGTCACGTATTGATGTTTTTCGTTACTCTTTTTTTCCTGATGCAATCGAAATTTGGAATGGTTTGCCTGTTGAAGTTGTCGAGCAATCGGACGTGCACAAGTTCGAACGTTCTATCGACATTATGATATATGAATTTTGTATGTTGTACATTGCATTGTATTCCCTCCCTGTAACGACCCTCAAGCAAGGGTCAACAGTATCAATAAAATAAAATAAATAAAATAATATTAACATCGTATAACTGCTTAGGCTTCTGTATGTTTTCTAACCTTTCTTTGGATCGCCACATTATCTGTGTGACCAGTAATGCTAACCGTTCTCTAGGTTACTTGGTGGTGGTGGTGGTGGAACTTTATTTCCAGCGGATATAGAGGAGCGACCCGAAGTCGCCCCCCGCTTAAACGGCGGCCGCTATCCCTTGGGCAGCGGCGGCGTCTTCAGCCAGCTGGAGGAGCTTGATCTGTGTCCCCGGGTCGGGGCTGACCAATAGAGCCTCCCAATGATCAGAGTCGGTAATGAATCGACTCGCGGGTAGGGACTGCGGGCAGTTCCAGTATATGATTTAGACGGGCTTTCGCATCACAATTTTTGCATTTGTCTGAGTAGAGTCCAACCGAATAGAAGCTACACAAGCGGGGATTTGGATAGGTGTTAGTTTGAAGTTTACACCAGGCTTTGGCCTGTTGCTTCGAGAGCGTTTTATCTGCTGGGGGGAATCTGAGTCTTGCAAGTCTGTAGTGCTGCAGGATATCTCTGTAAGAAAACAACCTGTCCTTGCCGGAGTATAGGGCGGGCGGACTGGACGACCCTGCTCGGCGGGACAGTTCTCGAGCTAGGTTATGAGCCGCCTCATTACCAGCAAGGGAGGCATGAGCAGGCGTGCAGATTAGGCGAATGCGCCGCGTGGGCTGATAATTTAGCAGAATCCGTGCTGCTTGTGGAGATATTCTTCCAAACGTGTAGTTACGTATCGCCAATTTTGAGTCGCTGACAATGGTTTCTGCCGAGGATCCCGCAATGGCTAGAGCAATGGCTGTTTCTTCTCCAACATGTGTGTGCTGAGTGCGTCTAGTGCCGCCAGTTATGAGTGTACAACATTCCGTGGTGACCACAGCTACCATCTTGTCAGCCCAAGAATCTGCTGCATCAACATATACCACAGAGGTACCTTTAAGGAAGCGTTTTCCTAATGATTTGGCTCTCTCTGCACGACGTTCAGCGTGGAAATGTGGGTGCATGTTCCGAGATAGCGGAGGAATGACCAGAAGCTCGCGTATAAGTTTGGGAAGGTCAGTTGTTGGTTCGCCTTGTCGTTTGTACGTTATGCCTAGTGTGGACAGAATGTGTCTGCTAGTTGGTGTGGCCGTCAGTCGTTCGTACTGCGAGACGGTTACCGCTTCAATAATCTTACTTAGGGTGTTATGAAGACCGAGACCTAACACTTTCTCTGTCGCTCTGACCATGGGTAGCCCAACTGCCTCTTTGACGCATTTTGTGCTTATGGCCACCACTTTCTCTTTTTCAGCTGACTTGAGATGTAGGTAAGGGCATACGTAAGCGATGCGGCTGATCACAAAGGCTTGTACTAAACGGAGAGTATTGCTTTCCCTCTAGCCTGAGTGGCGGTTACTAATGCGGCGAATGAGTTACCGGCGAGAGCCGAAACGCATAAAAGTCCGCACAAACAGGCAAAAAGAGATAGGATAGAAAACTTTTAATGTCCAACAGACAGAGGGTAGCCAAAGGGCTACCCGCCTAGACGACAGCCGAAAAGTCTTGACTCTCGGCGGCGGCTTCGGCCAGTAGGACGAGTTGTAACTGAGTCGCCGGGTCGGAGCTCAGTACTAAGGTCTCCCATTGATATTTTGTGTTTATACCTCATCCCTCCCGGGGGGGCATGAGGACATTCCCATAGTATGTGGTCCAAGGTGGCCCTACGTTCACAGTTCGCGCATTTGTCTGAAAATTGCCCTGGGTACATGACTCCAAAGGGCTGGGTTTGGAAAGGTGTAATTTCGATAGTTCGATTAATTTCGATAGCTTAGGGTTCTTTAACTTGCACTTACCTGACAAACACACGGGCGTTTTTTCATTTCACCTCCATCGAAACTCGGCTTGGACAATTTGACTTCGGACTCATCGGTAAAATTCAGCAGCCATTGAGTTACCACGGCAGGCGTGTTAAGGAAGAATGTCATGTTGAAGAGCAGATATCTAAGGTATAAGGAATATCTCATCGGAATTTCAGATGTCGCCATTTCAACCGTTTTTACCAAACATGAGTATTTGTCAATCTTTTCTACGATGAACGGTCTCCTCAGTTCCTGTATTTAAGACCATGTACAGCCCCCATCAAAAGTATACAGCCCAAGGAGTTTGCTTCGAAGCTGTTTAGCGGGGCACCCTAGCGCATCTAGCAGTGCAAAGTTTGGGAGGATTGAGGACATGAAGCAATTCCTCTTTCGGGATATTGCGGTCGCTGAGGATGCATAACGAGTCACGCAGCAGGCCTCACAAGCAAACCCGTTGGGCCGTATACTTTTGACGGGACAAAGTACCAAGGACATAGTTGTGGGTTAAGCTCTAAGAACAGTCAGGGGCCGCTATGGCCAACCGTTTCTGCTCTCTGTGTTTTCGTAGCAGCGTAAACCCGGATAACGTGTACAGAAGCTCCAGGCATTGCTGACAGTAAATTGGGGCCTCGTTGACCCACTTTATGCACTTTTATAGCGTGTTAATTGTTGATCATGAGAGGCCGTACACGCGGACACAACCAGTGGTAAAATAAAAACTGACCATCTACAGGTTCAGTCATGCGTCCTGTTTAAATCTCTGCCTCTTCCACTTTAATCAACAACCACCTGCAGTCAGCTTAGTGCCAGCATAGCGGTGGGCCCGTTTTGATCCTATTCAAGCGCCCTGCAGAGATACAAACATGGGCTATATACCACAAAAGAAGTCTCTTCGGTTTCTGCATATCGCTGCCAGAGCGACGCCAGTGAAACACTCCGCTTGCCGGTCTACCACGTAATGGTCTACCTCGTAATGGTCTACCTCGCGGACGCTTAGTGTAAACATGACAGCAAACTTTCAACTTAGGGCACCTGAAACAGCGACACCTGTCTCGGAAATCGTAGCAACTCCCGCGCAAAACGATAATTGCTCCACAGCGCTATGGTCGAGTATAACACCGAGAACAAGGCTTACGCTGGTTGCTTCCAGTGATAAAAACACGTGAAAGCAAGCGACCCTTCACGAAATACCGTAGCTGGAAGAGCTGATGACAGAACAGTTTGTACGAAAAACAATTGAAAAACGATTGACAGGAGAAACAAGAGACGCTCACAAACGATGACTTGCAAGTGGATGCATTTATTGGGTCAGCCTGATTAATTCTGCAAGAGGCACGAAAAAGCTTTTGCTGCCCGCAACATGCATGCCTTCTGTGATGTGCTGTCTACATGTTGATCTTGCTAATTTGGAGAGATCGGACGTGGCAGTGCACCATTGATTTCTTACGCTAACTTGCATCGTCTCAAGATGCAGCTGCCGGCACTGAGTTTAAGACCCGTTAGGCGTGTTCACATATTTCTGAGCGGCGCGCCACTCTCGTCCAATACCCCAATTGCCGGACGAGTGAGGGAAACTTTAAAAGCCCGCGCTATTGTTGGCAAGATGCCATCTTGCGAGACATGTATACGTACACAGGCAACGAATCCTGCCTTGCTGTGCTAGTGTATCAAGCATGGCTACAGATGAAAACTCACTTCGCGCAACCTCCGAAATGCAATGGCATTAGAATTGAAAAAGATGCCATTACACAAAACAATGAGATGGCATAAAGAGCAGTCTTTCGATGGCAAAAAGAAATACTTCATCACCTCGACATTCAGCACGACCAACACCACCTAGAAGACTTATCAGTCTTCTGGGTGGTGTTGGCACGACAGACAAGAGGAGGACGGAGGAAAAGGAACCTGTAAGTGCTATGACCACAATTCTTAGATACTTATGGTGTCTTCGACTGGTCGTTTCAGATCGCTCTAGAGCGCTCTGAGATGCAGCCGCACGTTCGGCTGGTCGAAATCAAGCGCTCTGACTATATTCGGCTGGTTCTTTCAGAGCGCCCGCCTCCAGCTCAGAGCGCTCTGAGGCGCTCCGAGGAAAAAGTCGGAGCGGCCCCGAGATGTGTTCACGTGACAGAGCCACTTCCGCCGTTTCGCGGAGACGGATGCGAAGCCAGGGTAGCCAGGGCACATCACGACCGGTCTGGCGAGGCATTCTTACGCATCCGTAGAAGCAAGTTTTGGCGCTTTAGGTATTAGACGCAGTTAAAACGTCCCTGCTGTGTGGCTCTGTGAGGGGAAATGTCGAAAAGCAGACGAATCATTAAGCTGGGTATGCCGTCTGTGTTGCTGTCACATCTGGGGGCTGCCGCGGCATATCCAGAGTGGTACAACGGGACACTAATTTTTTATTTTTTTTTTTCGACGCGAGCCGGAGACGAAGAACTGCTGGTGCAGCGATACAGGTTCAGCGGCGACGGCGGCGTGGGCAGTGCAGACTGTGTGATTGCTGTCGTTGACACCAGCCGCAGCGGCAGCGCCACTGCGGTGTGGCGATTCCGGAAGTTAGGTCCTTTCCCTCCTTCTTGCGCTTTCGCTCTGAAAACTTGCTGACCATTCGGCTTGACCGGTCTCGCTGTGCGCTCGGAGCTAGAGCGGTTCTCACGTTGCCAAATCCGAACCGGATCGTGGGAGCGACCAGTCGAAGACACCATTAGTGCTCGTTGTATCATCTCTCGATCTCTTTTGTATATCGCGCAAATTTCAAGACTCCATAGGGCCAACACACTGAACATATTGCCTTAATGCCGTATTGCAGAGTTAAAGAAGGCTCCATGGTTGACCGCTGTTTTCGGCAACAACATTGTGTGACAGGATTTCCGGGTATCAAAGGAAGCGAGAAACATAAACTTGTTCAAACATTCATTTATTAAGCCCGCAAGACAGAGTTTAGAAATAGGACTGTGGTGAGAAAACAGATTGCTTAAGTAGACCAGAGCAAAAATTCTGTATCCAAGTTAGCGACTTTTTGTGTATAAATGACATAAGACGGCTGTAAATAGCTGAAGAGATTCACAATACGACCAGGGCCGCCTTTTTAAACAAAATGAAAACAGGTATTATTGGAACGTTTTCCAAACCAACGCAGACCAACTGAGCACACAGTAGAGCGGTGATACACCGATTATTCGATTAACAAAAATTTCCAAAATTAAAATTATACCAATAGATATATTGCAGTAATCAGCAGGAGGCATTTAAGGGACCATTTCCTACATATGTGTGTAGTAAATTGACTGAATTAATTCACCTCAATAAAGAGTGATATGTACCATATGCTCGGACTACAGTGGGCTTCACTGTACAGCGATCGCTGCGAAGGCATTCGAGTACGGCTATGGCATGCATAAAATCTTTTGTATCAGATCAGAATAGACGATTCCATGGAGAGCATCACATACGTCAAACCATTTATATCACGTATGAAGACTTTGCTGTCGCACATTGCAGCTTAACCAAACGCCGTTTTCCAGCATAGTTTGAGGTACATAATGCATGCCTTGCTGGAGCATGGATTGATAGGACAAACTAAACCTAACAGCGTGCTTCCTTAAGGTCCTTGAGATGCCAAATTACGATAAGTGAAGACGTTCACTTCGTGATAGAAGGATTTGCAGATACAGCTCCTTTAACGCCGGTAATTCGTGCCGTTCCTGAGCACCCAATGGAGGAGTCTAGGTGGCTTAAGGTTTTGCGCCGTTTGTGAGGGTTGGCAGGTTAAGTCAATTCAATTCTTTTTGTTTTCAGAAATAATGGATCCTGGAAAGGGTCAAGAGCTAAAACCTGTCTCGACAGCTTGGCTAGGCCCATGACCCTTTCTTCAAGGCAATAGTGGTTTACAGCAACAGGTAGTGTCCACATTAATTGACATCAAGAAATGCGAAGAAACAATGAGTTATACAGTAGCAGAAGTGCAATTAAATTATTAAATAACGAGCATATGATTTCAGAATATGTCTACATTAACTGTACCTATAGTGTGAACACATCACAATACTAACAAAAGAAGTTAAGCAGACAGAATATAAAGTCATCTCTTGCTTCGCCGCATCTGGGTTACAATCTGCGGTATCACTACTACGCGTCCATCCGCGCTCCCTCGAGGCAAACGCCGCTGCAAGAAAACCCTTCCAGTTGTTGCCCGCGCCTGCTGTGTAGCGCGTGCCACAGCAGTTCGCACAGCGGAGCCAGTGCCGCAGCCGCGCAGCCCAGCACGTAGACAATGAGGTACACGCGGAAGGGCTGCGGCGCAGGGCTGTGGTCCCTGGCGCGCATTCCCCTTGGCTTCCGATGACGAGTGGCCAGCCCGGCTTCCGCCACCGCCCTCAGTGTGCGGCGGTGCAGGTACCTGCGAGACAGATCGCGAACGTAAAATGATCCTACGGCATATCGGAACACTGCAAGAGCGAATGTGGGCCCACCCCAGTGCGTCTTTCAATCTGCGCTCTCCCCCGTTGCACATTTGTGAAATGACGTCGCTCGCGCACTTCTAATGCGGGAAGTAAGGACACCATTTGTCTATTTCATCACGTTAAAGCAGTTAGAGAGATTTCCGCGGCAATACTACGCGCTGCGACACCATTTTACAAATGTGGAAAATGCGGAAAATTCTACTCAACTCGCTTTGGTTTGGTTTATTGGTTTATTAAGGTTTAACGTCCCAAAGCAACTCAGGCTATGAGGGACGCCGTAGTGAAGGGCTCCGGAAATTTCGACCACCTGGGGTTCTTTAACTTGCACTGACATCGCACAGTACACGGACATCTAGAATTTCGCCTTCATCGAAATTCGGCCGCCGTGGTCGGGATCGAACCCGCGTCTTTCGGGTCTCCAGCCGAACGCCGTAACCACTCAGCCACCGCGGCGGGCTCAACTCGCTTTCAAATATGTATTTTAGAAGTCCGATCTTACGAACCATATTTCCGATTAAGAAGTTAAAAACTGAGCTGACCTGCGTTCTTAACTGCCTTGAATTTCGCATTATAATCTTGCCCCCTAAAATAAGAAATAGAAATGTTGGTTAGTATAATTTAGTTAATTCATCGTTGAATTATAAAGCTCTATCAGGTACGTAATGTCCGCCGGGCTGTAGAAATCTACCCGCACAGAGCTCTATCAGGTGCACAATGTACGCCATGCTGTAGAATCTACCCGCACAAACCGTAGTGACGTCTCTCTCGCGGCTTTTCAAAGAAAAATCTGTATTGAATAATTTGAAACACCCTGTATAGTACGCCTACCTGAGTGGATTCGTGACGTAAAAAACGAGCGCTCGATGCTCCATGAAGATGGTTTCTCCCGGCACGAGATTCCACCACGATGCTTCGGAGACGGTGTCCTCATCGCACGTGGAGAGAACAGCGTGAGAACCTTGGCTGCCCAAGCGGAAGCAGTAGTCTTTGGCTTCCTTGAATGCATGCTCCCTGGCATTTTTCTATTGCGTTCATGATCGGTGCTATGTCAAGTGATAATCCTCCCCTGTTTTTGTACTGAATAAACTTTCCTGCCCAATCGTTCGTTGCACAAGGCAGTAGCGAGCCCTTCTCGATCAGATGCGTCAACTCGGCGACACTTTCTATCCCCTTCGACAAGCTTGGGACGCTTCGAATTGCCGTGATGGTGGTCTGAATGTAGTTACCCAAGAAGAACATGCCGAATGACAGTACGACGAGTGCAACGCTCCGTTCGCGCAACACGCTTGGAAGGCCCTGTCCTAGAACACCACTTAGCAGATGGAGAGAGACGTCAGACAGGGAAACGCCGTCTTCACTCGCAAAAAGCTTGCTCCTGGTCCACAAACTGAGACAGACCAAGGCACCGAGATCCACTAGAATGACCACTTACCACAAGAACGAGGCCCATGAATCAATGAAGGCTATTTGAAGGACGGTGCTGCGCTGAGTCAAGAAACACATTGATGCGGGAGAATACTGCGCGTCTATAAAGAACACTGGGATCTCAAAGTAGCTGCTCATAAAAGGAAGGAGCATAGTCTCCACCTCTCCAGCTTTAAATTTTTCATCAC
The DNA here is from genome assembly GCF_055824585.1 of Amblyomma mixtum. Taxonomy (NCBI): domain Eukaryota; kingdom Metazoa; phylum Arthropoda; class Arachnida; order Ixodida; family Ixodidae; genus Amblyomma; species Amblyomma mixtum. The sequence goes on along the minus strand of NC_143014.1, from coordinate 384,434,145 downwards.
TCCAAGTTCTGATTAGGCGCAAGCTGTTGTTGAGTGTCCTGTACGCCTCCACAAGGGCAGCCACTTCTGGAAATTTCAGGGTAGACTCTATCGACGTCCCTTCAATGTCCGTGCCCAGGGACAGCTTCTTCCCTTTGGGGAAGGTATTCTCCGGTTTATCTCTAATAAAAAAAAGTTGAGGATCTTTGACTATTCCTCGCACATAACATCTTCTGAAGCGTTCTGCAGGAGCGCTGATATCCTTGTCAGTGACGCTTTTAACCCGACACAGCCCTCTGTCAAGCTTCTCGAGAGCCTGTTCATGTGACTCTGCAGAAACAAACCAAGGCAAGAGTAAATTTCAGGTTCTTCTACTCTCCTTGCACCAGAGGTGCCCCGCCAGAGACGGTTTGTTCCAACTTGAAGACTTGAAGACACAGGGATAACAAAAAGGAATACTTGAAGTTTTATATACAAATATTTACAGCATATACAAGTTAAGGCACTAGAGACATTAAGCAGCAAAAAGGACAAATCAAATTAAACAGCAAAGGAAAAACAACAAAAAGGTGGATCTGGCTAATACTAGGGGAGGCCCCTACTCGGCGTTGCCGAAGATGCGTTGCATCTCACCTTAGCCCAGAACCCCGCTTCCAGCTCCGGGGCCCGGTTTTAAAGCCCTAAATGCCCGGCCCACATTCCGTAGCACCCAATCATTCTACATTTTTCATATCATTGGCTAATCGAGAGCATGGTCAGCCCTCCAACTACCGTAGGGTAACACCCTTTCCAGAAAAACAAACGCACGGTCGTGCCAGCATGTGCGGAGTAGAACGTTCTCTCCACCACAAAATAAAAATAAAAACAAACACAAATACACATTCGTGCCAGAACGTGCGCGAATCGATTCCGCGGGGCGGGTGGACGCCCGTACTTCCCGGCGCGTTCGCGAGCGGCCGTGTTCCAAGAAAGGAGACGCTCCGCTTTGAGTGCCCCCAGCCGCGTTCCAATGACCCCCGCGAACGCTACCGATCCCTTACACGCCCTTCCCAAGATTCTACAAAGGGCTCAAATGCCACTTTTAGAATTACAGCAACAAGGGATCGGTCCAACTCATGAAATCGCCGCGAGGGCGACGTACATAGAGCAGTCACATGTGTCATCACAGGCAAACAAAACCTGACGCAAAATAATGCACATGAGCAACAACACAACATTAAGGAAAATGCTTAAGGCACCAAGAAAACATAGGCAAATTGCACACTAAAATACACACAGTGGCATGCCTGCCGTGCGCCGTAACACAGCGTCCAAGTAGGTGCGTTGCACCCAGTTCGCCAACTCCAAGAACACACCCTCGTCCTGCTCGCGAACGAGCGCACACACACACACACAGACACTCGCAACTGGAGCGTTCAGTAGCACTCGCACGACGTCCGTAAGTGGCCACGTGAGCCTCCTTAGTCGCACCGAGCGTCCCTGTGTGCGTTTCGAGCCAACACGTGTCTCGATCGACGCGATTAGCGCCTAATGTCCGCTACGCTCATTAGACTGATACCACAGCGGGGCAGGAACTCAAAAGCTGGTGTCCTCCAGGATCAAACACGTCATGATCCTCGATAGGTCCAAACCTTTGACCATGCGACGCCCCTAAGGGCACGCTCTCGTCGGCGCGCCCGTACGGACCGCGTGCTGCGTAAGGAACATATCTCTTGTCTAGTTCAACTGTAACAGTGCGGCCGGCCTTGCTGAACATAATTTGGCGTACCTCAGCACGGAACGTACTGTTCCACGCGCCGACATTCACTGTGAAGGCTATGCGCCTGTCTCCTGGTACTTTGGCGCGTTTGGAGCTATTCGCACCGTTCCTGCACGGGCAAACATTTAAATCGCCGCTCCCTCCTTGATAGACGCTGGCCGGCTTCGTGGCATCGTCTGCTGCACGAGCTGACTCGCCGTCGCTTGACCCGAGCTTGCCTTGCGGCAAGTCGCCACTCATTTCCGGGTCCTCAAATGACCTGGCCGGACACACACCGGGTGCGTTCGACAACTGCACGGCGCTCTGCCCGGTCGGCCCAGCGGGCCCACCTCCACTCTCTGCCTCGGATGTAGGGCTGTTGTCACCAGGAACGCTACGCGGCACTTCATGCCCTATGGCCGACACAGTGTGTGTTTGCAGCAACGCCAGATTTTCACCGGTTACTAGCTCCGTGTCGGAGGCCACAATCTTAGTCATAGAGCCTGCAGGAATTAGATCACTCTCCTGCTTGGTTTCGGACAATTTGGTCTCGACTGGCCCTAGACCATCAGCATTGGGCTGCTCTTTTTCTTTGCTAGCCGCCCGCAGTGGCGAAGCTGTGATCCCTTCAGAAATCTCGTTTTCGCTCTCTGCGGCATTTCCCAACAAAGAGGCGTCCGCGCATATCGGCTGATTACCTACAGCGAGCTGACTGCTCTTTCCTCCACCTGTGCTTGAGCAGGATAAGTCTTTGTCTTCCAGCACAGGCGGCCTCATCTCTCGGGACTCGGAGCAGTTCTCCGCGGCTGATTGACTGGCTCTTCTGCTCTCCTTGATCTTAGAGATCTCGAGCTCTACCTGCTGGCGTCTTGCTTTTATAACCTTCAAGACATACTTAACCTCCTGAGTTTCTTCCTCACGAAGCAGCGCCTTTCCGCCATTCACTTTCGCGAGTTGAGCCTGAAGGTCCGCTAAGCGCGCCTTCGCTAACTCAACCTGGTACCTCACATCGAGTGAGGGCCGGCATGGATAGCCCTCCATACCGCCGTCTGTACTCCTCAACTGTCCTACCGGCTCGAACACAGGGACGTGAACAATGCGACCAAGGAAACTCACGGTTTCGATGCGTCGATCCGCATTGCCAGCTCCTTGGCGTCGCAGTCCACCGCCACTTTCCCCGGACGCTGCGATGAGCTGTCGCACGCCGCTGGTCCGCCGCCGGTCACCGTCAAGTTATCGACGCGCTGTTTTCTGGACCGTATGCAGTTCCGCGTCGCTGGATTACTGCCGTGGTCCTTGCATCCTTGCCGCCGTCTCTCCGCAGGTCCTTTCACGAACGCTGCTGTTGCCTGACCGTCGCCTTTCTCCCTGCCGTTAGCCTTCTTCCTGCGCCGTCTTCCGATGGCCGCAGGATCCTGTCGACTGCGCCAGTAAATTTCAGGTTCTTCTACTCTCCTTGCACCAGAGGTGCCCCGCCAGAGACGGTTTGTTCCAACTTGAAGACTTGAAGACACAGGGATAACAAAAAGGAATACTTGAAGTTTTATATACAAATATTTACAGCATATACAAGTTAAGGCACTAGAGACATTAAGCAGCAAAAAGGACAAATCAAATTAAACAGCAAAGGAAAAACAACAAAAAGGTGGATCTGGCTAATACTAGGGGAGGCCCCTACTCGGCGTTGCCGAAGATGCGTTGCATCTCACCTTAGCCCAGAACCCCGCTTCCAGCTCCGGGGCCCGGTTTTAAAGCCCTAAAGGCCCGGCCCACATTCCGTAGCACCCAATCATTCTACATTTTTCATATCATTGGCTAATCGAGAGCATGGTCAGCCCTCCAACTACCGTAGGGTAACACCCTTTCCAGAAAAACAAACGCACGGTCGTGCCAGCATGTGCGGAGTAGAACGTTCTCTCCACCACAAAATAAAAATAAAAACAAACACAAATACACATTCGTGCCAGAACGTGCGCGAATCGATTCCGCGGGGCGGGTGGACACCCGTACTTCCCGGCGCGTTCGCGAGCGGCCGTGTTCCAAGAAAGGAGACGCTCCGCTTTGAGTGCCCCCATCCGCGTTCCAATGACCCCCGCGAACGCTACCGATCCCTTACAGCAAGTACAGTATGCTCTCAATGAAAGCTAGGTGTAGATAGTGCACTTCTGGGCTTTGGCTCGAGTACCATGGCGCAAATACGAGTCTTTTCTGAAGGGCGAACGACACGGCATCTTCCCACGACACAAAGCAACTTTGAGCATCTTTCACCCATTGAGGAACAAATTCGCACTTCAGATCTTCATACGAGGCCTTTACAAGCTTGAATGCTATCGGCAGGTCGCTAAGGTGTTCCCATAGTTCTTGCAATGCCTGCGGAGTGTAAATGACGGCAATTCTCGCGAGGGAGGCCTTGGATGCTTGCATGGCGCTGAGCATTGTCGAGCTCAAAGCGGCTGATAGAGCTCGTGTACTGATGGCCAATAATAGGCAGGAAACTCGTAAGAAAGTCCCTCTTGAATATAGGTTACTAAGCATCGCGAAAGGCAAGATGATCGTCTTCTCAAGAAGGATTACCACTTACGTGGCTTTGTAGCTCTTTTCTCACCCTCTATGTGTCTCCAAGTTTTCAAACTTTTAAGGCACAGATGACAGCTGCGTTCGATACAAATACCTTCATAGAACACATTAAAATATTGCCAGTGAAATGCTGGCCTTCCAACGCCTTTTTTCGGAGCGCTCAGTTCATGCAAAAGGAACGTCTATCTTAATAATAAGCAGCACAAAAGGCTCAGCAACACAATCGCGTCTTCTCGTGGACTCCTTGGAGCGAGGATGCGGCAATCCGTGCTGAACGGAGCTTGTTTGCCATGTCGCTCAAACACCGCGAGAATCGATGCGCAAGCGAATGGCGTCCGACAGTTCTTTGTCACTCCACTTGTGGTGTGTTCGATCCTTCTTAAAGATACCGCTTCACGGTTCCTGGGTGAAAAAACGATCACGTGTATCCAGTCCTCATTTCAAGTGCTTGTTTTTTAATGGCATTTATTTAAGAAAATTTATCGTGCCCTTGGAAATGGGCGATAAGAAAAACCGATTGCAATAAGCTGCATGTTTGTTTTCCTAAAAAGTTTCGCAAAATGGCGATAACTCCAACGCGAAGAAAAAAAATCTCAAGTATTTATTTCACCCTTTCATTGATAGATAAAAGCAATATGCCTAAAGTCCGTGCTATGTTTTTGTGCCAGCGGAAATATACAAGCCAGGTGGGCGTTCGATCTGAGAAACAAACCGTGATTGCGTGCTACAAAGAAGCAAAGTTCGTTTCCTCCGCTGTGAAGAGCAGCAGAAATACGACTCCGGGCTAAGTGTTATCAGCGTTAATGTCAAAAGAAGCTCAGGGTCCTTCAGATATTTTTGCCTTCATTAAAGGCTTTCGAAACCGCATGACCAAGCTGGATCAACTCTTCAAACCTGCAGGGTCTAAGCCTTCAGAGCTTTAGCCTGCAGACCTAGGAAGAGGGCACCGTCATAGTTCAGGGTGGTCGTTACCGTTAAGGAAATGTCCACAGAACTGCGCTGTCTGTTTTGTGCACACTGCTTAAGATCGTTTGCTCTCTCCACAGTGATTCTGTAGCATGACGTCTGCGCTTTGCGCACTCTGCTCCTACACTTTTCAATGTGCATTATGCTCTGTCCACCATTCAGCTTCAGGTAGTGTGCTACAAGCACTGCGGTGTGTGCGCTGTCATGTTTTTATGTGCTTTGGGTACGTTTCCCAATCCCAGTCATCACAATGCGCTCATCCTTGCAATGTCATTAGTGGCAGAAGGCAGAAGAAACCTGGACAAGCGCTTCTAAATTGTGCGGCTGCCACGGGGTTTTGCAAGGCGCAGAGGACCAAACTTTATCGGAGGAATTTTTGGAGTGAGAGCTCCACTACGCCATGTTTCTCCAAGGTCATCGGGTGTTGCAGTTTGACCTTCGGCAGGAGGAGCGCCGGAGGTGGGGCTGTGACGCTGATCACGTGACTCGATGCAGCAGCAGGCAGCAAGGCCACTGCTCCGACCGAGGTGCGCCGACTGCCGCTTCGCCAGATGCGGTCATGTGATTATGCACGTGACTTGGCGACGCTGCTGTCGGATGCAGTTTCGCCCTGGATGAGAGCGCGGTTGACAGTGTGCCTGAAACACCCGCGAGGCGTTGCAGGCGTTTAACAACGCGTAGCCAAGTGTAATTTATTTATTTATTAATTGAAAATACCTGCAGCGCCCATCGGTATTATTTCAGGGGAGGTGAGGATACATAACCGAAGAATAGGCCAGAAAAAAAAAAAAAAGGAAGAAAGAGCAATACAACAAGGCATGACACATGGCTTTCGGTCTGTCTAACTAGGTTTAGGAGAGTTAAACCACTGCCAATAATTTACTGTCTGGTACCGCCATTCACTTTCTATGGCCGTCAAAGCTCTGCGCAAGCATTTTTTATAAGTCAGATTCTGCAGCACGTGGGAAGAGGAAGCCGTCAATATTACAAATGAAAATACTCCCGTGCATTTACGAGAGTTTGTGTCGTCCCTGTTTTGTCCCAAGTCTTTTCAAAAGTGCAATTATGTTTGACCATGTTAACTACCAACTAGCCCAATTTGAAACCCTCTTAATTTACGCAGTGTTCGCTGCAGGCAACCTGCAGTGCCGAGGTGGCGCAGATTTTGTTTGTCGGTCCGCTAAAAACTGCAACCGTCAGCCCTTTGGGCCGCTACAAAAGCCAGAACACTTTCTGAGCCTTTAAAAACGCGAATTAGGCTAATAACAGCGTAGCTTTTCTCTCTGCAGCACAGTTAGTTCGAAGACTCTACAGTGGCTTCGACTGAGCGCAGAAGCCTGACAGGTGAATCAAAAAGTGGTAGGGTTTTAATGTATAATTTTAAAGTATGGCAGGTCCTTAACGCGTTCTCTGTCATCTCGCAAACACGCCGGCGAATAGATGAGAACAGCTATCGCATGTTATCCATCCATCCCCGGCCTACACCGTATGTCCGGCGCTGACGCTGGAATCTGGCCTCGCCAGATATCTGCCTCTCCTATGCGTCGCCTCGCTCCGAGCACCTGAATTTCGCCTCTGGCGACTCCGAAGAAACGCTGCCTTGTGGTTCGGCCTTAAGTTGAACCCTTTTAGTTAGCCTCAAGTTTCTGCCCACCGTTAAAATACGACGAATAGTATTCGTCGTTCTCCCTACCATCGTCGACATGTTGGGCACGCCTCATCTGACATCGCTTCTTCCTCGTGCATGTTCTAGACTGTTCCTCTGGCGCAAGTTCTGTGTTTTATACTCTACAAAGCAGTGTAACGCGTGGCTAGGCCACCCATGCCGCCCTTTCATGTATAAATAGACCCCTACTTTTTCCTTCCTTAAAGGTGCAGTGAAGAGGAATCTGAACTCGTCTTTTTTTCCGCGGGAACTCAATCTACGCGTACCGAACATTCTTAGAAACTTCGATTTATTGCCGTGTGTGGCCGATTTCCCTAATTAAATAGAATAATCATCCGGCTCCCGCCTTTTTTTTTTTTAATTCTCCCTCGTACGGTGGGCGGAGTCGGCCAACGCGTATATTGCCTTTCAGCCAGCTCCGTTGCGGCTTGCCGCTCTGCCATCGGCGGAGTAATACGTAGAAATCCGTAGAAGTAAATAGCCCGCCGGTATTTTTATTCCTGCGGGTTTATTTTGCGGCTATATTATCAGCGAATGAAACAATTTATTCACGGAAACCTAAAAAACAAAATAAAGCGAAAGCAAATCCTCCACAGAACTGGCTGAAAGGCACTATACGCGTTGGTCGACTCCGCCCACCGTGCGGGGAGAATTCAAAAAATAAAAGAGGGACCCGGACGTTAATTCGATTTAATTAGGGAAATCGGCCACACAGGGCAATAAGTCGACGTTTCTAAGAATGCTCGGAACGTGTGGATCGAGTTTCCGCGGCAAAAAGACGAATTCAGATTCCTCTTCAGTGCACCTTTAACAGCACGATTCCCCAACAAACGACCTTGAGGCTCTCTTTCTAAATAAACAGCTCATTCATTCATTCATTTATTCATTCATACTGCTGCGGACCGCTCTGGAAGTCGAGCGGATGGGCACCAGACGAATTTTGTTTCACGGGGGCGAGGAATCTGCGGGCTACAACTTCGCCTTCAACCACCACTGGAGTAATTTCTTGATGGTCCGTTGAGTTCTTCGGAAGGGCTCAGACCCTTCCAATCGTTGACGATTCGGCGCTCAATAAGCAAGATGACCAGGTGTAGAAGGCCAAAGGAAGGATTTAATTTACAAGTATGTACAGAGGTAAACTGGGTTACATAAACAGCCACAAATCCACTGCAACTTGATGGGAAATTCTCACACAGAGAAAACTCTCTACCTGACCTTACTTGTCGACCGGAGGGTTCCGGTTAAAGCCTAGGTGCTTGTAGAAGCACGTGCCTAGCACAGAGTCCTTCCCGAGACTGCTGTTCAGTGCTGTTGCTTGCATATTTATATGCTTCAAACATAAAGAAATTAGGGCAGTCGTTTTTCAAGGCCCGCCCTAGACTTCGTTAGCCAATTACATTCCAACCACAGCCCTGGAAGGTTGGGCACAACCTTGAACCCAGGGCTTGGCCACGGCCGGTCTCGACGCGCGCGCTTTCTCGCTCTCTCCTTTGTCGCTGTGTTTAGCTCGCGAACGAAAGGCCTGCCATGCGCCTCATGCTTCGCGCGTCTTGCTCGCAGGGTCACGTTTCTCAGCAAGTTTTCTGCAACGGACTTTTCATGGATATTCGTTTCAGAAACTTGTGAAGTGAAGCTGCGCATATGGTGCACTGCTGTGTCGCTGTACTTAAACGCGTGTACGAAAGGTTTGCCACGTGGTGTCATTTATGCGCCTGCCTCATGCCACGCGCCTTGCTAGCGTGCTTGTGAGGATGAACAACACTTGTAGTCGTCTGCACAAACTTCTGCGTACTCAAGAGAATCGTGAAGTTCACTATCCAAAGCCGGAGTTTCTGGCTCTCCTGGAAATGATTTCGGCGTTTTTTGTTTTTACAAAGGCGGCCAAGTATGTCCCTTCGAAAACATAGCGCAAAAAGGACACGGACGACACAGAAGTGGACAGGACAGGCGCTAACTTGCAACTTTATTTTCGGAATGCCACCACGTCTAATATATAGGAGCCGATCACCACCATCAAGCGATGAGCATGTGCAAAGAAGAGCACAAACGCGTGTGGAAAATAAGCAAAAAATTACGATAAAATAAGAAAATGAAAACACGGTGCCGGGGGCACACCGAAAGGAAAGAGACATCCTGTACTGAAACTTACTGCAAAAAGCGCTTTTCAAGCTTGTCAAAGTTAAGAGCCAAACGAATAACGCGGCAAAAAAGGGGAGATAAAAATATATCGACTAAAATATGAAAGGAGTGTACAAGGCTCTACACTAAGACAAGCATGTGGTGAAGAAAGACAGAATGACAATGAGGAAGCTACATTTATGGGCATGGCAATGGAAGTAAAAGATAGCAGAAAATTAGGCCGAAAACAGGGAAAGGATTTGATACTGTACATAATAAACTGAAAAAAAAAAATAAAAACTAGGAAACGATGAAGAATATGTGTATGAAAAAATACAGAAAGACCGATACAGAAAAGGATAAAACGAGAAGTATAAAACAGGAGTGTAGAGGGTTCCACGCTAAAACAACGAGGGGGGGGGGGGGGGTATGCAAATATGAGAAATGGAAATGACAAATGAAGTAAAAGCCAATAAAATGCCAAGGAATAAAAGCAGCAAGAAAACGCAAAGGAAAAGCGGGGACCGTTCCAGTTCACAAGAAGAAAGGGTGCTTACGGTAAGCAGTCTTGAGACATGGTTCACAGCTACAGATAGCCATCAAGAAATAGAAGGTGCGCTAACGCACTTTTTCCCAGCTTTTCTTATAAAATATGCCTCCATGACTTCACGCTCTGTTTTTCCTTTAGTTGATGTTAAGAATTCTGTTTTATCTATTTTTGGATAGCATCCGTTCACTCGCTCTGTTTCACATGCTTTGCAATGGTCGGCTAGGTTGCTTCCTGATTTGTTGCGTACGCACAATCTTTCTTCTCTCGCCCTCTCATTGAAGCATCTTCCTGTCTGCCAATGTAATGACGCCCGCCACTAATAGGAATTCTGTACACAACGTTCGCCTTACATTCCGTAAACTTCGTTTGATGTTTCGTCGTGCAGTCATCTCGTTTTACCATTTTCTTAGTGCAGACCATGGGAAGCTTACATGGGGCAGAGAAAACTACTTGTTCATTATAACGCGCAGCCAGCTTCTTGAAACTATGTGAAAACCTATGATAATATGGTATTACCTGGACAGGAGTCTTGCTTTCTCCCTCTCCACGCGGGACTCCTCCCCTATATCCGCACTCTCTCCCCTTTCCACTCTCGCCGCGACACCCACGTGTCGCTTCTCCAAGGATGACGAGTTCTAAATGATCGACGGGGCGAGTCACTTGCTGAGTCATCTTGGGAGTGTCTCGTGGCAAAGACAGGAAACGAGTCCCGCGATGATTTGGTGCTGGCAGTAATACGAGCAAACAAAAGGGTTCTTCACGGAACTCAAAAGGTTCTCAGGTTTCCGCGGAAGGGTGCAGTAATCCGCTGGCACGCTTTCTCGGTGCCCCGGTGTACACCTGCGGTCGACAATGCTAGCAGTCGGCAGTCGTGGCGACGCTGCTAAGCGGGCAGTCACTTCCGGGCTTTTGTGTGTGTTTGCGGGGGACACGTGGGTGCGGAGCCCGTGGCTTTACAGAGAAATCTCAGCGTAGACCGGAGGCGCGCAGCCGCCTCAAGCTAAAGGAAGATGGGGGTTTCAGTGAAGTGCGGCCTTACAACTGGCATTGACAGAGTATGCGTGTTCTACACACCAAACATATTGGCACGAACAAATAGACGAGATCACCAGAAGGAATACACGGGACAGCTCTGTCCCGTGTACTCCGTCTGGTGACCCCGTCTCTTTGCTGGTATCAGTATGTTTGATTCAAGCCAAGTGGTCCGCATGGACACCATGTTAAAGGTGTGCTACCCCACACTGGCTTTCGTGGGTTTCGCCACCCACCTGAAGAACGCTGCCTCTAAAGTGGCTGCAGTGCTTGTGAAAGGTCTGCAGCCACTAAAAAAGGTTGCGGCCGTGTGCTACCTTCTGTTGTAAGAAATGCACTGTTCGAGTGGCACATAGATAACAGCGATGCACATCGAGTGTGGTTTATCAAAGTCGCTGTCCATAAATTCAAGAGACCCTTTCTAATTTTGCTGGCCAGCTGACGGAGAAAAAACGCGAAGTGTAAATTACGAAACACAAAACCCTGCTTGCGAAATGTTACCAAGTTCGCGTTTAGGCGGGAGTCTAAACCGGGCCTGACGGGGACGATCCCACTGCGTCACGACGAAGTTCAATGCTTGTTTCTAAGTGATGGCACAAGTGTCATTTTTCAATTACAGAGGGCAAAACACTTGTCTAGAACACGTTCTGGGCGTGTTTCGGGCTGAACCCGCGATATCTATAGATAACATTTGGTTAAAAATGGTCTGGGTGTAAGCATGTGCAGTTAAACTTGTAGGATTTCGTTTTCAGTTTTTGACTTCCTGGTCGCAGCGGCTTTGGGAGGTGTGGAACAGACAGCCCGCTCGTTCTGGACACATACTAGACATGCGTTTTGCCCTCTGTACATTCTTTCGTGATCATTAGTAAAACCGACGCATGTAAATGTGTCCAATCATTAAGAGGAAAATCTGACCACAACAGGCATCCACCGATGTTATTGCCGGGCTCTGAAAGGACATCACTCAAGGGAACCTGCTAATCAGCTTTTTTAAGCGTGCAATGAGAAAAAACTGCAAAACGGATTATTACACCACTTAAACAGCCGGGGACGAGCTGGCGAATTCGTCCTGAGCTTGATCACACTGGACAGAGTCCGCACACAGATATAATGGGCATCTTTATCGTAGCGACTTTTAAAAACCAATCCGCCCCAACCGCTAGCTCATTGGCGGTGAAACTGCGCACGGAACTTGGTTTTGTTTATGGGGGTTTAACGTCCCAAAGCGACTCAGGCTTTCGACCACCTATGGGTTCTTTAAAGGCCGATTCACACGACGCTCCGTTTGCCTGCGCATCACGTGTTCATACGTCACTAAAAACTGGCCTGCGATCCGATGGCGTCGAGCGGACGCGACGGTAAAAAGAACAGACGACGCACTGGGTGTACCATAGTTGCCAGATTATTTTAAAGAGTGTGGCAGCGCTGGTCGAACTGTATTTTTCCTCCCGACCCACGACTGTGCGATTGAATGAAAGAAAGACTTTATTGAGGTCCTGCAGTGGATGCGGCCCTTTGTCCAATTCCTCAGTGGCCTGGGCCGTCTTGCTAGCCCCGTTGCCAGAGCTAGTGCACGCGTCTTCGCGGGCAGCCGCTGATTCCCGCGAGAGGACAGGCATCTGAGCTTGACCAGTCCCCGAGCCGACAGCGCGCCTCTCAATGTGGTGACGCATGAGCACGTAGTGCGCGGGCCGCGGGCGAACGGCCCGTCGTGGGAATCGCCGTTAACGTGCTCTGACATCGCACAGTACACGGGCATCTAGAATCTCGCCTCCATCTAAATTCGACCACCGCGGCGGGGATCGAACCCGCGTCCTTCGGGTCAACAGCCGAGCGCATATTTCGAGAAGTTTTGTCTCGGACTAAGTACGATAACGCCACTTACTTAGTCAAGCCACGCCTGGTGCAAGCTCGCATTGGTCCACGCCGAGACCAAAGGACCGAAATCCGCCAACGTCCTATTTCCGCACCCACCGCGGAGGCCCAGTAGTCAAGGCGCAGCCAGTAATAGGCTCCCAAAGCATCGCCGGGTGGCGCCTGCTGTGCAGCGCCATCTATGGGAGAAAAGTAAAAACTGGGGCGCTGCTCGCGCTGCTTTCACCCCGCTTCTTTGCACGCGCGCTTTCTCGCACGTGCACGCGCCCGCGCTGTCGCGATGTATCGCCTGCATGAGCCGCAATAAGATCGTTCTGACTGACGCGCAGTTCCGCAATGCAAACTTAATTAAAGGGGGGAAACTGATTAGTCGCGTCTACTGTCTGGAGCAGACGATCGACGACGAGGAGGCCCAATTGACTGTAAAATGCGTTTCTCGAGTGTGTAATAACGTCGTACTGTATGACATGTAACTAGAGGTAAGTCCACTGTATAATTATTTGCTCGAAATATGCGAAGTACTATCAGCTCTGCGAAATAAAGCGAGACACTTGTTGATCGTAGTTGTCAGTTGTTGCATGCGATGCGCAGGGCGATCCACTTACGTGTGAGTCCAAAGGACATGCGACCAGCCAACAGTTCGTCAACATTCTACTCCACCTTGGGAGATTCCCCTAAACATTTGACCACCATTGTTCACACTTGCAAGTGCGACCTGCGGGTCGCCTTCTCGCTTGAAACGAAAACTCTCCGGAATAACATTGCTTGCTCGCTTTCGAGAATTTCGTCTGCTTTGACCGCGTCTCCTGCACTCGCGCTCGGTGCGATTTGCAATGCACTACGGCGACCAGGAGGATGTCGTGACGGTATTGATGTGCACCGCAGTCGTACAAGCGTCATGATGACAGCGGCAGCGGCGCGCCTCTCAGGGCCGGCCTGTTTGCCTGCCGCTGCCGTCAGAAAAATACGCTAATATTGTTTGTTCGCGTTCATTCCAAGCCCTGGAGCAGAGCAACGTCAGAAATGAATCATTTTTGATTATCGTTGGCCAACACCGAGCTGCTGGTAGAAGTGATAACTGCGATACAAGCATATTTCTTTTCCAAAGCCGCTTTGCTGATGCCAAGTGCTGCTCGCCTGTTGTCACCTGGCTCCGCTGTTAAAGGCATCACGGAAATCGATCACGTCTTTGTTTATTACGTGACGAGGAACATAGTGAAACGGCGACGCGAGTAGCACCTTCATTACAGCGCTGGCCAGTTCCGAAGTGCCCTCAGCTGCAGCATCAATGCGAAATGGTTAGGCTTAGCGACGACTACGGCAGCGAGGGAGCAGCGCAGTTCGCCGCCCGGCGTGGCCGCGGGCGACGTCGTTGCCGAAAGCTCGACTGTCCGCGGACGGCGTCATTGCCAAAAGCTCGACTGTCTCGCCGATTAGTTCAGCGGCTTGCGACTCGCAATCGCAAGGCTGGAAAATCGAGCAGCGAGCGATTTGCCTGCGCGTCGTGTGCCACTTTTTTTGTGCATGGTAGGGACCGACTCACTGGCTCTCCGAAGAGCGCGGCCGCATACTCGCGTGTTCGCGGTAAGAGCGGACCACCGTGTACATACGCTTTGGTTTTTACTATATTGTACTAGAATACTCTATAGTTTTTACATTACGGCCTTCGTACTACCTCCTTTTTGCTTCGCCGAGACCGCGTCCGTCAGCGCGAAGATTGCGCCTCGCGCGACTCTCCCGTCGCACGCAAAGCTGGCAGGGCGTCTGCTCCGGCGGCGCCCCAAGTTTCCGCTGCTCGCCGCTGCGGCGCTGGCGTCGCCCTCCCAAACTTGAGCTTGGGTTCCGTCGTCTGCTGCGTTGCCTGCTGCGCATGCGCAAGCACTCTCGGCCAAGTTGGGGGGACGCTGGGAGGAACCGGCTGCGAAAAATGTGACGTAACTGCCTCTCCTGAGTTCTTTCCTTCCTCCATGGAGTATGGATGGATGGATGGATATGAGTGCCCCCTTTGAAACGGGGTGGTAGCAATTGCCACCATGCTCAGCTTTTCTTTCGTTATGTTTGTTCAACTGCGTTGTAAGTTCTCATTAAGATTCGCCATCTTCTTTACCTACGGTTCTCTACACTTCTAACCTTATGCCACATCTCTGCTTTTCAGCCTCCAATCCTCCAATCGCCTTTTGCTAACTTCTACTCCAGATTTATTTACATGACCAAAAAATAAGCGTCAGTCGCACTGGGTGCGACCTCTACAGGAACGCTTGGTCACTACTCAGTGGTCACGTGGTATTTCTTTGGCGGCGCGCTGCCGTGGGGAAGGCGAGGCGCGCAGGTAGTGGTACCCACGTGGCCCTTTATGCGTAGGCTAGGCCTCAAGCCGAAGACCCGGCCTATTTCGCCGGCCTGGAAAGCGTGCCTTCACATGACTCATGCCCACCTCGAAGCCTGCACTGCCAAGGAATTATTCTAGGAAAAGAAGGTTAGGTTATTGGGGTTTAACGTCCCAAAGCAACTCAGGCTATGAGGGACAGGGAAAAGAAGGGAGGATATTGAACTTGCCGGACCTGACAGCACTAGTTGGCCCTTTTTTCCCTCTCTCTTTGTTCTCTCCTCTCTTTTTTTTTCATTTCGCCCCCTCTTTCCTTCTGCTAGCTGCCCTCAGCAATGGTAGTGGCCGATATCTAATCACGTACAGTCGCAGACAGAGAGCGACCTGGACTGACGAGCAAAACCGGCGCCCTTTCCCCTTTTGCTCACCCTTCACCCGCCAGGGCGCGCATCATATGCGGTCACATTGCTTAAACTCCGCAGTTTTCAAACAAATACTGGTGGCCAGTCGACTAGACCCGGCTCTCGGCGTCGGGGCGGTCGACGTGAAAGCAGCGCCGAGGTTAAGCCTACAATATGGCGGAATACAACCTTTGGGTGAGTAGATCCAGTTGTTGTCCTTCTAGTGCCTTCTTTTTACGCTTCGCGTTAGTATCTTACTTGCAATTATCGGCCCAGAAATCATCGTTACATTTCTCGTATCCATTAAGCGAAGCCTTTGCAGCTCTACTGCTTGTTCTAAACGTTCACGAGCTCCTGTGCTACGGTGAGCATTGCAGGCTTGTTCAGCTTTCTAACAGAATTCAGCGCGTATTCTTTGTACCAAGGAGGGTGGATATGGGAAGGGGTTACAGATGGAGCAAGTATGTATTCCAGCGTTTAAAACTAAACGTGTGAACGGCGGGGTATTTTTTATTCAGTACACTCTAGCAGAGCTAGTTATAACGACCTGTCGCTTACCGCGGAAGCGAGTGATGCTACCGCCGAAATAAGAATTATGGCAAAGGGACTGCGTTTCACATGCAAAGAACAACCACTGCGGTGTAACTCGGTTAGAAACTGGCGGTTCCGGAAACACGGAAAGGGAAGAACGTTCTCCGGGCCCCCGTGACGCGCTATCCTTGAAAGAATGCGAGGACCAGGGAACGCTGCATGACAAGGCGACACACTGCCGACAGAACAGCGCAGTTTCTCGGAATGCTTCCGTTGAAAACGCCTGTCTTGAATGGCGACGCCTGCGTCGGTGAAAGATACGGCAAGCTTTTGCCTCAACATCCTGCTGGGCACGAGGATGAACGGCAGTGACCGGCGAGGGTCCTTTGTCATCGGGAAGTCTCGCACGCAGTGATGCTTTCGGAGCTACGTTTTCGTACGCTAAAGGCCGAACACAAAGGCCTGGACAATATTCATTGTTTTTATGCGACCAGCGTGCAACCAGTTCCAATGGCACAATTTGCTCGCCGATGGGCTTCTTGAGTTCGATCATGAAATTGCGAAATAAATACGAACTTCAACTCGCTCTTGGCACCTTTGCAGCGTGCCACGCATTGCTTTGTCTGGATGTATGGTAGCAACGTTTTTCTCGCCAGAAAGTGGCAAGCGCAAGATCTATAGCCATTGGCCATGGACGTCATTCATGCGCTGAAGATGTCCTTTACCATCCGCGCTTCATCGAGCTCGTGCTGATAGCAGTTGACACACGATTGCGAGACCCGGTTAGGATTATAGCCTTGTTAGCTGCTGTGTATGTGATTAAGGCCATGTAGATGGGGCTGACTGGCGCGCATCAGGGATTGCTTTCGTAGAACATGGTTTATGGGGCAAGGAACAGTTAAGATTACGTACAGGTGCCGTCAGAAGTAAATGGAAGGTAATATCAGCGCAAAAATTTAATCATTGCCTCCCCCCCCCAATTCATGAATCCCTGAATACACATGTGCAGCCTAATTGTGATTGTGCAAATTGCACTGTGCACCAACAAACATGGACCATTATGCTTTAGACTTAAAGAAAATAATTTTTTTTGGCGAAGTCTCCTTCAATTTACTTTTGATGGCGAGTGTACATGTGGGCTTCTAGCATAGCGTTGTTCATGCGCAGATCGCCGGACCTAATTCGCCAGAGATTTGTTGATGCCGGTCATGACGCGGGCATACATTGACGAAGCCATTGTCCGCGAAGCACTGCCCGACTTTCGAGAATCTGATTGCGAGGAGGCCGACTGACACGAGTTGCCGTGTATGCTTTCAGCGCGATTAGTTATGTCTATGTTCCTTCGCCTTCGGGTAATACCAGATCTTTCTCGAATGTTGCGCCCCGAGAAAATTTGCTAAACCCGATTTCTACCCGAAAGTAAGCGCCCTAGTAAAAGTTAGTTTCCGTGTGGACAAAGCTGAAATCGTCGCAAGAATAATAATTGACATCATGTACAGCCACCCTGATTTTTAATAATATAGCGCGAGCGTCGACCGAACTGCTGGTCAGCGCCTTATAACGGCAATAAGCGTGCAACAAGGCGAGAGTTGGCGCACGCGCACGAAGGCAGAGCGTCGTCTGCTACGCTGTTCCGAGCACGAGGACACACGCCCTGCCACAATATCAGTTTCCAAGATCGCGCCAAGTCGTAGAGCGCATGCGCATGATTAATATGTGACACTGAATGAGACGTGATTTCCTTCTCTTTTCTTTGCCTATTAGGGGAGGCCAGCCTGGCGATGGAAAGTTATGATAAGAAAAAAATAAAAGTAAAGAAATATAGCAGCACATTGAAACCATTGCCTGGATCGCGATAAACGGGGTTCCAGCCGACGCCTTTTTATACCGTCGGGACACTTCTAGGCTGATTAAAGAGCTGGTTGGAACCCCGTATATCGTCATTCAGGCAATGGTTTCAATGTGCTGCTATATTTCTTTCCTTTTATTTTTTCTTATAACTTTCCATCGCCAGGCTGGCCTCCAGTAATAGGCAAAAAAAGAAAGAAGTCACTTGTCATGCAGTCTCACATATTAATCATACGCATGCGCTCTACGACTTGGCGGGGTCTTGCGAACTGAAATTGTGGCAGGGCGTGTGTCCTCTTGCTCGGAACAGCGTAGCAGACGACGCTCTGCCTTCGTGCGCGTGCGCGAACTCTCGCCTTGTTGCACGCTTATCGCCGTTATAAGGCGCTGACCAGCAGTTCGGTCGACGCTCGCGCTATATTAAAAATCAGGGCGGCTGTACAGACATCCAGGGAGGTGTTTTCAGTCAAGTGGTAATTTTAAACTTCATTTAAAGTTTTTTATTTATGTTGCTGCATAATTTGACGCCAAGTTCGAGTACGTTTCGTGTGAAGCAAAAGCGCGGGTAATTACTGTCTCATTACCATCGCTGTATCAAAACTACACACGCTAAGTAGCGTCCTGCTCTAAAGCTCTTCTGCTTTTAAATTGATCGCATTTGCAATAAAGGAATACTGTCGCAGTATACAAGCAAAGGCAGATAGGTGTTCGGTGGAATTTAAAAATAAATGTGATTTTGTAGGACATGTTAATAGCCGGTTGCACTGCAAACCATTTCCGTATTGCTGACAAAACAGTGTAGGGAAGAACAGAGCAGTTTGTCTCGCGAAAAAACGAGCGCTTACAGCTGATTGTCTTCTGCTGAAAAACATGACCCGATAAAGCCTGAATTATGAAATCTTTTGCTGAATAACCCGAATTTTAAGGCAGCAAATATTACCCAATTTTCATCCCGTGAATTCAGAAAAAAATAAAACCGGAAAACGAATATTCTGTTCCTAAACCCGCTTAATTGTTGGCACGTAAGGCCTGGGCGAGGAGCTTAAAGTATGACCGCTTGCGGAAGCTTGGCAAGGGCCGTAATATAGTCTCCTCTGAAGCAGCCGACGTGCACAACGAGCCGTTTGTAAGAAATTAACGCCAGTTTTACCTCGCGATAGCGATTAAGAATCTGGAGGCTCTCGAGTCTATGGCCATAGAAACTGGCCCTGTGGGTGTCAGTATTCCTGGCTGTAAAATGCAGTCAACTTTTCATGAACCTCGGATACCAAGAACGCAATCCGCGCGACCGTCAAGTTCCTTGTAAGTGGTCTCTACTGGGTTCTTCAAAAGGTTGTAGTAGCGAGCATTGTCCGCGTTTACATGACTGCGACGGAAGTCGACTCCAGCCACATTCTTGGGGGAAGGAACAGGTTTTGAGAAGGCGTGACTCGTCCTCTACTCTCTTCCTCGACGTTGTTGCTCTTTCGGTTGTAACCAAGCATAAGCAGGACGTTTCAGAGAACGCTATCTCAAATTCGCCGAAACGCCCAGCATATTGTTGGCTGCAACTCAACAAAGCAGCGGCGAAAGCTCCTCAAAGGAATCCTTTAACCAATTCTGTCGAACTGTCGTCATGACGTTGCGGTTAACTTCCTTCCACCTTCTACAATGCAACTGCTAGCGGCCGTGGCAGCGAAAATTTCCTTCCTGGAACCTCACCGCTGCGACGACCCGGAAGTGGTTTTTTGCGCCGAGGCGTCAGGGTTCACTGGCGGTTTCGCCCGCATGTGAAACAGGCATTACATTCTTAGCCAAAGGCGTACTATTCACCCCCCCCCCCCCGCTGTGCAAACATGCTTTCTGCAAAACAAAGGAAAAAAACTGTTGTCAATCTTGCAGCGATCATGCAAGTGCTCTGAGCATACGCCTCGGCCTGCGCCGCTGTAGCAGCGCGCTGTGCAACACAATGGGGACCGCAAAGTCCCTACGGTAGGAATACGGACACCACCAACGCCACCGCGGTGCCTCAGTGGTTAAGGCGATTGGCTGCTTACCGGGAGGACGCGGGTTCGATTCCGGACGCTGCGGCCGAATTTCGATAGAGGCGGAATTCTACAGGCCCGTGTGCTGGGCGATGTCAGTGCACGTGTAAGAACCCCAGGCGGTCGACATTTCCGGAGCCCTTCACGACGGCGTCCCTCATCGCCTGAGTCGCTTTTGGACGTTTAACCCCTGTAAACCTTAACCTTTTAAGTTTGCAGTTGTTGCCAAAGGCGAGTTTCTAGCCACGGAGAAGACGATGCAGAATCAGTTTTTAAAGGGAAGAAAAAGTCATTTTCTGGAGTCTTGCAGTGCGTGAAAATCATGTTTTTTTTTTCTCGCATCAAATCTCAACTTAGCGCATGAGGCGTGTTGCAAAGAGTGCGGTGCCCAGTTCGAAACGCCTGCGAATATTTCCATGATTATGATGCCTCGATGATCAGCTTAGAGTGCGGGCGGCGTTATCTTTCCTTCGTTGCTCGGAGCAAGAAAAAGGCTAGTGATTGTCCTCTACGCGGCCGTGGATTCTGACAGCCGCGATTAGCGCAGCCTGCAGTTTTTCTCTTTGTTGTCGTCATCAGTGATCATCCGTTCATATAGACACCAGGTTTAGCAAATATTCGTGTATAATCGCTGCGTGTTACGAAATGCATCAAAAAGTTTCTTCCACGAAGCAAGGGGCGGAGCTTGCGCGGCAGTGGTTGCCGGCTATAGGAAGTATTCAAGTGACGTCACGGGCGCCATTTTGTTGGTCAGCGCCCAGCTTCAGCATATGTATGCCGGAGGAGGGGGGATAATCTCGATTATACAGGCACAGTAGCCTTTCGTAGCGCTGCGTCAACGCCAAAATGGCGACCACTATGGCTTGAGTGCGCAGTTCTTCTTCTGTTTTGTAGCGGTCAATATCCTTTTCACGTCATATTGTAAGTACATAGCTGGTCCCGTATAAGGCCACATTCTCACAGCCGGTTTTTCCCTTGCTCCGTCGCGCCCGCAGCTGACGGAGGGACCGGCTTTTGAACCGTCCCCCCCCCCCCCCCCCCCCCCAAATCGGGCGGCCAGTGCCGCCGGGTCCTGCTCTACGTTTCCGCCGAGCGGCGGCGACAGAGCCCCGCCCCACGGAGAACGCGCCAGTCACAGCGCGAGCTCGCTTCACGTGACCCATTGCTTGCTTGCTGCTACCAAGAGATGGCGCTGGCATGCGTCGCGGATTAGGGTGCCTCTATGCTCGCGGATAGGATAGGATAGGGGTGACGCGCGCGCTCTTTCTTTCGGGGCTAGTTCTCACCTTTCACCACCGCCAGTTCGTGGCGCTGTTAGCCAGCCCTGCCTAGAGTTACTGCATATGCTACCAACTACCTTTGGTAGCATATACAGTAACTGTAACCCTGCCCTGTCCAGTTCGGCTGACTGAACCAGCCAGCTCCCGCGTTTGTGGGGACCGCAAAACAGGTGATATCTCTTTGCGCTAGCTTACATTCCCTTTATCATGGGCCTCCTGAAAAATGGGTGATTCCCTTGTCCCGGAATTCATACGGCCGAAAAGCAGTAAACTATCTTTCAGAAGCCTCGAATGATGAAAATTTTGAAGAAACACTTCAACGCAAATGATGCGAATTACTCTTCGGTATCCTTTTTATTGAGCAATGTCTGCTGTATTTCAAACATTGATTTCAGCAAAGTCTGGCACAAACTTCGACTAAATGTAATCACTCAGAAGAGACATTACTGCGTAAACAAGCTGTTCGTAGTGGGATATTTTTTGTCAGAGATCCCGAGTTCATACGTGTCAAGGTCGTAGTCTGATGAGCTTCCTGGACGGCTTGTGCACATATTTGGAGGGCTTATCTTGTGCGTCGGTGATTTTGTTAGCGTTGTTGATGAGCAGTATTCGCATGAATTTTTCGGCAATTAAAGTCGCTGATCGCTTTGCGTGGCTGTCGTCAACACACTCTGGGCAGCTTAGTACTGACGCGCGTTCGAGCCGAGGCTCGACGAGTAGTTCAAGAACTTCAAGCGTATTCGTTCTTGGCAAGTCCTTTGCCGCGCGCTCAAAAAAATTCACTACATTGTTTAAAAGTGCAAGAAACTCTGGCTTTGGGTAGCATAGCCCGCTCCTGTCTTGGCCTTGCAACAGTGCATACAGAGGATCATCTTTTTTGCAGCAATGGGTCGAGAAAATCAAACAAATTAAGTCCCAAAACCACTATACTGAATTGGTAGAACGTGGCAGCAGCGAATACGTGCATTGGTGTCCGGTGAATGTTTGCGGTATTTACAAAACACGTGCGATGAACCCTGTCCGTCCGTTCTTTCGGGCCGGAGGCAAGGAGTCTACTGAGAAGAGGTAGGGTTAGGGTGCCTGGATGCCCTGCTGAGAAAAAGTTCTATGATGCAATAACCTCATAGATCATTCATCATAGAATATCATACAATCTGTATGACATATCATACAGTCTGTATGATATATCATACGAATTGTATGATATATCATACAGACTGTATGATATGTCATACAGATTGTATGTTATTCTATGATGAATGATCTATGAGGTTATTGCATCATAGAACTTTTTTTCAGCAGGGTGTGCACGCGCTCCGCTGAGGGTGAAGACAACTGCGTCGTCTGCTACGGCGGCCGCCATTGCCATGCCCACTCCAAAGGCGCGGGACATGCGCCAACAGGCTTTGTGCACCTGCCGCTGCAAAAGCGCGCTTGTCTTTGCGACCAAAAGAAAACACAACTGCGTTTCACGCCTTTTCCAATGAAGTGTCAATAGAATAGGCTTGTAAGGGACAACTGTCCAAATATTTTCAGATTTGGACGGTTGTTTCTCCTCGCACACGACGACTCGGGTACTAGATTGGAAAGAGTTCATTGATCGCACTAGGAACTTTACTGCAGGATTGAAATAAATTAATAATAACAGCAATATCATAAGCAGGTAGATTGCATTCAATCACTCAACTATGTAACTGATTAAGAACGCTCCAATAGACGATATGCGAAATTGCTTGGCGGTCTGGCAACACCGCGCCCACAACTTCCGGTTTCCATCTTGGCTCGGTCGAGTTCGTCGAGCTGGTGCATCATTTGCTATGCGTACTTTCTTCTTGCGAGTGAAATTTCAACAGGCAAGCTTCAGCTGCTGCGTTGTTTTCACAGCTGATCTTCGACCAAATGTAGGTGCTTTCGATAAGCGCCAGCTTACTCCTACCGCGTCCTCAGCCTCGCTTGAAGTCTGGCGCTGATGATCGCAAAAATCGGCACTCGAAAGTGGGTTGGAAAGTCGAACCGTGACCGTGTGCTGTTGTCGTTTTAATGCTCGCATTAAAGCACCAGTTTAAGCATCACGCATTATCATGGCTATTTTATTCCCAGGTGGACGCGAATTCATCTGGTAGGGTAGCGAGCGGTTATTTTGCGGTGAGTGCGCACGTGTGTTGACAAACTTATGTGACAGTGCACGAACTTTCGTACGCGCCGACGCCAGGAGCTTCGTGCATTGAAGTATAATCACAGAAGACCCTCGACCAGCTGCGTAATTCGATTCCTTTACTGTAATGTGCAATGCGCATCCGCGGTTTTCAACGTCACCGTTTCAGAGCCCGGCGTCGGTTGATTTTCACCACAATTCGTTGAAACCGCGTCCTGCTTAAGACGCAGTCAGTCGACATTAACAACAGGGAAGTAGGCATGCACATATAATTCAAAATATTGTAAGCAAAGACACAGCTTTTTTTTTCAGATAAGCACTGAGCCACCGCGGCGGCTTGATTAGAGAAAGATGCTACAGCTGTAGGTGCATGCACGGACTCGATACGCTGGTCAAGCTGTGTGTGCAGGGCCGCAATTAGCATGTTCGGTTGCTTCCGAAACTTAATTAGCTTAGTCCCAAACTTGGACAAATGGCTTTGTTGCGAAGCAAGCTGTTGGAGCTTGCCACAACGATAAATCTGATGGCCTGAAGCGTTTTCAGACCACTGTTGCACGTACTTTCTAGCTTAGACATGCGTCCCTCCTTCATAATAAAGTAGTCATATTATTCGCTTCTTTTTTTTAGATTTTCGTCGCCGCAGATATCGAAGGTATAGGAATCCTCAAGAAATAAGGCATTCGCACCTCAGTTTTTATACGTAGGGTGTATTGCTTCACAAAGAATCCTTAACGCGCATAACATATGCGTATGGTCCAGAGAGTTGGCTCGCCCTTCTAAAACTAATTGAACACGGGAAAAACTGAACTGAACTCGTAGCAAACTAAGCAGTAATCCGCATATGGTTCTTCGAGTGAACTTATTTCGCCACGGCACAAGCGATTGGCCCGCTCAAAAATATTACCTTCTCTATTACGTTGTTCAAGTATGCGTCTATATATATTCACGCCCGACCGCAGAGTTGATAAATGCACGAAATCTGCGTCTAATGTTGCTCAGAGACAACAAAGGCCGTGGTCCTTATCTTAATTTAAACGCAAATCACCTCGAGAGATTTGTCAAAAATCAGCGCAGAAAGCGAAAGCTGCGCACTGATCCGCGTGCTGACACATGATACCTCGCATGGCGTTTTGTGTTACTAACACGTTGGGACGGAGTAAAAAAATAGAAAAGCGAAAAGCTGGAACGCACCTAGTTCTGGCACGCATTGTAGTGCCTTTTCACAGTGGAGAGGGTAGCGCAACACTGCATCGGCATTTCACTTTTCAAACCAAGCGCAGCCGTTTTAACCCAACGCTGGGCAGCGGTTTCGTTCTCTGTACCGTACCAACATGGAGGACTTCGTTCTCGGAGCGCCGAGAGATGGCGCTGCGCATTTCGCATATCGTCTATTGCCTGATTCACATTTATTGTCAACCTCAATACTAGAGAGTTTTTTTGTAGAAGAAAAAAGATTAATGTGCTTTACGTACCTTGTCCTAAGAAATAAAAGCCAGCGCTTCGCCACACGTACACGAACCAAATATCGCAGTACCTGGGCCGCGCATGCATGCATTGTGCACTGAAAACCCCAGATATCTCTAGGTATCTTTATACGCGTGTAGTCGGCCATTTGAATTTGGCGGGACCACTGTATATTGCTCAAATTATGAGGAAAGTTATTAGTCGCAGTGAAAATACATCCGCTTATACTCGAATGGAAATGAAATTTTGGTTTCATTGATAGGTCAAACAAATCAGAGTCGACTGCATTAGTATAATTCAACGCACACTGAAGACAGTGTTTTAGAGACAAAGTAACAATCTATTGCCGCGATCAGAGGTTTGTTGAAACCCAACAATCATTAATAGCGTTTATAACCATGAAAAATGTTTATTTGCCATGAAAAAAAAATATTTCAGGGTGCTTTGAAGGCATGTCTGCACAATCATTCTTGTCTTCAAAACCTGGAGTCAATGCAAAAGAAACAATGCAATTTAGGACACTTATTAGTTGTAAAAATAGTAACTCTGCTAATGCTAGCAGCATGGGTGTACATCAGTGTGGATAGCAGCTTAGGGTAAATTAACTCCTGCACACGTCTTGCTTGCGTGACCGTTGAGACGAGCTTTCTGAAGGTGTCGGAGGAAGATGCGCAGTCTCAGTCTTGCGTACCCGTCGGTCAGCGTTTTCCGGATTTCTCCGTCATGGCTTGCGCAGAGCTTCAAGCGCGGTCGGTTATGCTTGCATGCAGCAGACCTTTCCTAGGTATGCTGTAAGTGAGTGGAGAGGTGACTTCATTGTCACTAGTTTGCCTGTGCACTATGAGTTTATTCCAACAAAGTGCTCCTCGTAGATTTTGAGCGTGTGCAGCACGTCATTACTGGGATAAATTAGGTTGTCACCTTCTGAAACATATTCCTTCAGAGCAGTCAGAGGCGCATGTTTATCACTAGCACATCCCAGTAGGGCATCCTTGCATTGCTGGCAGCTGACAGACGGCAAGATTCCTTTCAAAATGAAGCCGCCTATGTAGTGCAGAATGCTGCACTCTCTTGTGGACAGTTCTTCAATGAACAGAATTTGTGAGTCATTTATCTCATCAGCTCCACTTCTGCCCTTTCTTTCTTTGCCTGGGAGAGAAGGTCTACCAGATATTCGCGGTCATCGAGATCGTAGCTCGTCGCCCGTGGGGTACATAAAAACTGTACCACGCTCACAAGCCTCAGAGCGCATTTCACGTCATACGCACTGGGCACAGGTTTTCTCAGTCGAACCACCGAAAAGAGGTTCTCGAGACAATCCCTAGAGAGGGCGCGCGCATCGAGGCACCCTAGGTAGGGTTGGGTCGCAGCGCCCCACGCGGCGAGAGGAGCAACGAGCCGTCAAGAATCCACCCTATTGTTCCCTCGCCGGGCGCGCGCAGGCCGTAAGGAAGAGGGCGCGCGTCACCCCTCTTGCCCGGCCATGGTCCAACAGGAAGAGGGTAGCCAGAGCACTACCCGCCTAGACGACGGCCGAAAGGTTTTGCGTCGCGGCTTCGGCGGCGTTGCGCGGGTGCGCGGGCACGAAGTAAGCTTTTTTTTTTCTCTCCGTCGTGAGATGCACACGTCTTGCACCCCGAAAAGCGCCCGCTGCCAAGGAACAGAGAGCGGATCACGGTTTTATTTCAGTTGGCAAAGTACGCGGTGTTCCAGCCAAACGAGTCTGACTGAGTTTTGTGTTTGCACATTAGAAGAAAGGCGCAACCAATCGGCCAAGCAGACCACTTATTATGAAGACCAATTTCACAAGTTCCGGGGAACCATTCCTATATTGACAAAAGTTCATTATCTCCCAAGATATCTTCAGTTTCGCTGACTCGCCAGAATAATTTGAGTGCATTGCGCATTTCTGTACCGTTTTAATACTACCCTGCTATATTCGTATCCATTAGTACGCGCGATGTTTTCGCTCGCGAGATCACGTCGTTTTTTCCACGATAAGAGGCAAACAAACCAAAGCCAAGGAGTCGACAGACGACTTTCACCAGATCGCTCTTCGGAGCCCGCTGCCGTCCGCGCCGCTGTTTTTTTAATTTTTTTCATGCGGGAGAGAAAAAAAGGCACTGACGTATTCACGTGGGAGCAGTGAGTGCCTACCCAAACTGGTTTGCCGGTGTCCGGCGCCTATTTCGATTCGAACATAACTCCGTTGTGGCCGCGGTTTCCGTCGTCGCCGTGCCGTAGAGGAGGTCGACTGTGAGAATGAGGCCTAATAATGCCCATCGGGTGCTGTAGGTACTTGTAATAGATAAAATAAAAAAATCGTTGATGTTTGCCTTTGAGGTGCTCGTTTTGGTGGTGCCCGGGAAACATGGCCTTAGTGGTGTCAGGGTCTCGGATTACTTAAATGTGCGGAAGTTTCACCAAAGTAAAACCAAACCTTTAACGGCCGCCGCGGTGGCTCAGTGGTTATGGTGCTCGGCTGCTGACCCAAAAGGCGCGGGTTCGATCCCGGCTGCGCGGCAGAATTTCTTTGGAGGAGAAATTCTAGAGGCCCGTGTACTGTGCGATGTCAGTGCACGTTAAAGAACCACAGATGGTCGAAATTTACGGAGCCCTTCACTACGGCGTCTCTCATAGCCTTAGTTGCTTTGGGACGTTAAACCCCATAAACCAACCAACCAAACCTTTAACGTCGCAGTGTCAGACATGTTATTTTTATATATATCTGCTGTGAACGCTATGAAAGATCGCCGCCTTCTCTGCATCTCAGTAGAGGGAAAGTAGTTCGAGCACGTCATGTAAAAATTGTTAGTCCCAAATGATATCCGTGTCGTGGGGGAACGCCTGAATCTGGCTGCAACCAAATGAAACATTTAAATATACAAATTTTGTTCAGTCATGTTTGTTCTAGCACTCGGAACTGCTAAACACCTGTAGTCAAAATTTCCAAATCATGGGTCATCAGGTAGCAAGGAACGTCGGGCCACAACAGTTTTCAGTCATAGTCATTTTCGTTTACTTTAGCTGTCCTGCTGATTCAGTTAAGATATACGCTGAACTGAAATTACGCAATGCATGTTGAGAACCGCTAAACATAAATCTGCACACTCATAGAGGTGTGACTTTATTCCTTTAACGAAGCAAGCGTGATGTGAAAGGAAGAGAAAAAGAGCTCGCGGTTATAACTGCACAAGCAGAGAGCAAGGCCAGTGCATATCAGGGTTCTCGAAATCGACGGGCGCGTGATTAGCGACGAGTAGCCTTCTTCTAAAGCCGAGCGAAGAAGCCAAAGATAACACCGGTCTAAGATTAGCGTCGAGGCTTGCTAGCCAGGGAAAATAGCACGCCGACTCCGAACTGTCCGCCGCAGTCACTGCAACACGTCACCAGCGGATGTGACATTTGCACTAGACTTTTGGCGCTCTTCGAGCGCTCAGTTTCGGTTTAGTGCGGAAAAAGCACGAGATTTTTCCGCGCTGTATGGCTTCAGAAGTTTTTTTTCGCTTTAAAAACTGATGCATCGTTGTCTCCTCCGTGGCCAAACTTCGTTAATTACAAGGCAATTACAAGGCAATCTAGGCAGACGAGCGTTTCCCCTCCCGGATAAGAAATTAACCCGCAGCCAGTCGGTCACGTTACGCTTACTCCAAACGAACTCATACCCCAACCCCTGGCGCATGAAGCACATCGACCCAGACTACGACGGACAACATGCGTGTGACCAGTGCAGTGAACGTGTAGACTTGACCCATATGCTGTGCGGTTGTGCATCAAGTGACGCATACGCCCAGAAAAAGGAACATTGGGACAAAGTACTAAAAAGGCCCGCGCGGCGGCGGAGAGCTTCGGGCTCTCTGTGCCTACGTGGGAGCTGCCCTCTACACCCGGCGCATAGCCGAGTGTCCTTCAGGACCCCTACTATGGGAAATAAAGTTTTACCACCACCACCAAGGCAATTCAAATAATTCGCTAGCTAATTAGCACTATTTTTGCAATTACTAATGTCCGTCGCAGTGATGCAAAATGAAGGCATTTACGTCTAGCGCCTTCTCTCGTGCGTTCACCGTCAAAAAGATCCTATCTCTCGCCTTAGTGTGGCGTTCCCGGTGATGAATTTCCCCAAGCGTCACCGCAACTCCAACATGTGCTGTGGTGTAGCTCGCCACTACGACTCAGGCTTTCCTTTCATCTTCCCTCAAAGCACAGGTCTGGTCTCGCAACGATAACTTTTCCCGCCTGCGCGCACTATATCAGTATTCCAACTTCACCTGCGCCGCTCGGTTACTTCTTTCTTGGTCTGGTTTTCATTATTTCATTTGCTCTCGCTATTTGACACCGTTAGCCCTACGGAGAACTGTAGAACAGTTTGCATGCGGGACTATTTTGAGTGAGCTAAAAGCAATGTGACATCAGTGCGCGTTAACGAACCCGAGGGGACCGGAAATATTCAGAGCTCTGCACTACAACGAATACTTCTTTCCCCTTTCTTTCCTTCCCACGCTTGATCATGCACCCTATACTTATCATTTTTAGCTACGCTCACCACACGCCACCATCATCCCGGTTCACGTACCCCGTACTTTGCTAGAACTGACACATTTAACTTTTCGTTTTTCCCGCGTACCATAAGCGAGTGGAATTCACCGACACGATGACTGTCACCGCACTGTCATTCTGCATGCTTTTTAGTTCTTTTTACTTGTTGTCTTGGGTCTGTAATATCTACATATGTATTTATTCTCCTTGGATCTTTTCTTTCTTTCTTTCTTTCTTTCTTTACTCAAGACATTCCGTTACAGAAATGCTTTGGGAGACGCGACAAAAGGCAATAGAAATGCCTGACGGGGCCGCGCCCCCCTTGGCTGCGGCGGAAACAACATAACATAAGCACATTAATTACAAAGCAAAAGAAACATGATCTGTAGTATAAAATAAATAAAACAAACAATGGAGTGAGGCAGTTACTGTCTGTCTTACTGATAATTTCTTTCACTGTTTTCGCCCTTCAAATCTGGTTTTCTAGTTACCATGCACCAACTGGCCTAACAAGCTACACTTCTTCAATTTATATCAAACCTTGCCGTCTGTTTGGTCAGGGCCTGAATGATTGCTTCGAATAACGTTACCAGTCTCTTTTGGTGTCCCTCTTATGCAAGTTTTGGAGGATATGCCGAAGTCGAACTTCGAAACCGGCTTATGTTTTACACTTCAACATCGTGTCGCGCTCGCAGAACTCTGCAGTAGCACGATCTTCCAATGTGTTCGAGCGATAACGAGCTTATTGTAGTACCACATGATTTGAATCATTCTTGATCTTTTCGCGATTTCACCGCAGAAAAAAAAACTCAGCGGTCAGTTTTCATTGCCGGCGTCGATTATAACCACTCTCCCCTATGGCAGGCACGTATCCAGGAAGGGAGGGGAGAATGGGCCCGCCCCCACCCTCAAATCAGGTTCAACACCCCCCTCCCCCCCTGTTATTTTGGCAGCGCTCAGCCAGCTGTCAGCACTCCTTCACCGCTGGGTCCCTCCCGAAAAATTCCTGGCTCCATGCCTGGTTTATGGTTGACAGAATCTGGGCGTCTGTTCACAAGTCGACTTCTGCCAACTTGTCTGGAGCACAACTGCATTCTCTAACACGCACAAAATATTTCATATGCAAAAACAAGATCTACGCCACGTGTACAATGCTGCTGGTTATAATGCAACCACTGCAGATTTTTTTCAGTGCTCATGTTATTACAGCTCACAAGCTATACCGCTGCCGTTTCAGTGCTCGGTTTAAATTTGGGAAGAAAAAAATTTTCATGGTCTAGATGCCTTGGCACATTTAGTAAGTAATGAGAAATGTTATGCTACTAAACGTGAAGAAAACTGGAAGGTTGCTGTAGCACGCTTGAATTCTGGTATGGAGAGTTTGTGGTATTCTCTATCACTTTTCAACTATTATCAGTCACTAAATTTCTATTTATTTTGTTGTCACACTGCTAAACGTAGACACATGTTTGCCGATTGGCTACACTCATTTCATTTATTCTGGTGTTTGTTTTGTCTGACTGAAGTCTTTTTCTTTTGTTCTGCGTTGATCAAGTTTCTTGATTTGTTTACCGCGTGTTAATTCTTTGGTGCTGTCTAGACGTTTTTTTTTCCCCGTAGCCCTCCATCTATAGCACATGGTGGAAATAAAGATTTAAGTTTGCGCTTATGCGGCAATTTTTACTGTTCTACTCCTCATACAAATGTTTTAGCTGAAGGAATCTTGCGATTCAAATATGAGTAGGAATTCAGCACGTTTGAATGAGCATCAGTAAAAGTAATCGGGTTAGCTGAATGCGCCTTCATTCGACAGCAGTGAGGAGATTGTAACGCCGGTCAGGTTACTAATTCCCAATGCATTGCCGTTTCTGTTCTTATCTCGTCTGGCAGTCGTCTTCAGCACATTTGGGAGCCGGTGTGCGGGCGCTGTTTCCGAACGCAGCCTCTAATCAGAATTCTCCGCCTCGGAAATGGACGTACTGGAACGCCCCACCGCCACTTAGGGTGCCGAACATTGATTCTTACAGTGGTGCTGACGATCGCGGCGAGATTGATTACTGCTCGGAATATAGAAGGGATTACTACGACTACGTGTTCGTAAAAGAGGTAAGCACCATGCCTTGCTTTCAGACAGGCGCTTCTTAACGCGGCGTTGTGAGCACAAGAACCACGCACTGTAAAAAACACAGGGAGAAAAATTCTCCTGTGGTACCGCCTTACTGCGATTTGTAACTGCGTTATGTTAATGCTATCGGCATTTGTGCTCTGCACTCCAGTGTAAAGTCAACCCTTTCTTGTCTGAATGCCCTTGTTTCATGATGGTGGTGCACCGGAAAAAGTTAGCTGATAGGTATCTTAAAAGAAGACTAAACTGAAATACTAAGGCCGGCTAGACTCGTAGGGCAGGCTTACTTGATAACGAATGTCATTTTTACCGAAAATAACGCCTTTATGCACGGTTTCGTCAAACTTTTTTTTTGTTGTTCTGGCAACACATGATTTAGCCCCAGAGCACTTCGTGTTTGAAGATAAGCATCGAAAGCTTTTGGGCCGCCTGCAATGCCGCCTTATCAAACACTGCGCTGTCTTATCAAAACCAGCCTTACACACGTCATCTGCATCAGCACTGCGCGCCACGCGCCCTTTGCACCCGCGCAAGAACTTTTTTAGCTTTAAAGCTTTGTTAAATCCCCTTTAACCCTGAACCCCTATAAAACTGGAACCAACTTAAGGATTACTTGTGCTCTCAAGTTCTGCCATTGTGAACTGAAAAATCGATGCTATCAGTTTGTGCTTGAATCCATTCTTTATCATGCCGCTTCACTCCAGGAGAAACGGCGCGTCCAACCTTTTTTCATGGCCCTGCAAGATGCGGTGAAACCCGGGTTACGTTCCCGATGTGTTGAAGAGCTTATAAAGCTCCACGGCGCGATGAACTTCATGCCCCAGACACTCTTTCGGGCTGTTTCGATCATGGACCACTACATGCAGGTTAGTGAGGCTACTACCCTTACGCCGCCGCGGTGGCTCAGCGGTTATGGTGCTCGGCTGCTGACCCAAAAGACGCGGGTTCGATCCCGGCCGCGGCGGCTAGAATTTCTTTGGAGGAGAAATTCTAGAGGCCCGTGTACTGTGCGATGTCAGTGCACGTTAAAGAACCCCAGGTGGTCGAAATTTCCGGAGCCCTCCACTACGGCGTCTCTCAGAGCCTTAGTCGCTTTGGGACGTTAAACCCCATAAACCAAACCAAACCAAGCTACTACTCTTACACGTGAACCTTGTTGTCACAAAGCAGCGCCCAAAGCGAAACTGAACCTGTTATAAAATAGAACGCTGGGATCAACGTGAACGAGCTTTCTATTAAAATCATGCGACAGGTGCGTTGACATGGGTAAATTTGCCGTCATGTTTCAAGGTACTAATGAGCCATCCCTCACTAAATACGTGAGCAGTTCCTGTTATTAGAGAAGGTGATATATATGTAATATAGAACTCGAGGCCGTTTCTTCGCGTGTTCTAGACGAGCGTGTTTGGCAGTTCAGTTGAACCTCTTTACAACGAACTGAACGTGCCCCGTGATTACTTCGTTATAACCGTAGATTCCTTATAGCCCATGCATGTTGAGTTTACAAGGAGAATCATCATTACTTCGTTATAGCCAATATTTCTTTATAAACCGTTTCGTTGTAACGAGGTTCGGTTGTGGTGGGTTTTTACTGTGGAAACAAGCTTCAGTTTCACTCGCATGTTTCATAATTCAAATGCTTGGGAAACATAACACTTTCAAAACGAAGAGAAGCTGTCGCCAATATATGAATTTTGCTTTTACTTCGTTGCGGCAGCTTGTTTGGCCTTTAGCTTTGCTGTGGTGGAGTGCTTACTGCGATAAAGCATGATCGACCAAATTTTTGTCTATCAATCATTGCTATCTCAAAATATGACTATTGGGACAAGCCCCAACTGCATATTTCAACACTTCTTGCTTTCCAGGCGCAAACTACTGAGTGAATTATTATAATTTATCACAACTATACTGCTTCCTTACAGCTTTGGCGTATGCCATATTACTTCTTCAATGCTGTAGGGAGCACAGCAACAGTCAGCGGACTGTCTTCACTATCCAAGCTGCAGCTTTTACCAGTGGCTCGTAATGGCAGCGTCGGCTCTGTGCTGCGATTGCTGTGACAGCAATATTTCTCTTGCGGTTGATGCACTGCACTTTCCTATTGATTTCGAGATTGCCTGCGAAGTAGCTTGTTGTCCCAAATGCATACTTATATTATTTAGATGAAAATCGAACATTCTATTCAAGCGCAAACTCTCGCTTACATCTCAACCTTTATCCTTTCCAATCGCCGAGCTTTTGTGAGCATGTTGAGTTGGGTATAATGGCGCATAGACAACTGAGGCCATTATGCACCAAACGCAAGGTTAATCTCGTTAGCTCCCCAATTTTCTTGCCATAGAACTGTGTCCTGGAGCAAATGTCAGCGAGCGCATCAGCAAGTTTTTCAGGCACGGAAGGTTTAATGATGTCAAAAACTCTTACTTGGGCTGCGCTAGAGTTTTGCGTCGTTCATTAACTGTGACGGTATAAGACATTTGCGCCTGCAAGCTATGCAAGAAGCTACTACTATTGAGGGCTGTCTCGTGGGTTTTCTGGGTGCCCGCCCGTCCTGCATTTCCCTGTGCAGGAAACCGTCGTATTCAAGCACAAGATGGAGCCTCTGTGGAAAGCTTCGCTCTACGTGGCGGCCAAGTTTGAAGAATACCGTAAGCCTTCTGAATGGTGTCCTGACTACATCGGCAATATTAACGGCCTGCGAGGGATCAAGCCTGCGGAACTATTGGACATGGAGAAGGACATTCTCCGGACGCTGAACTGGTCCCTGTCGTGGCCCTTGTCCCTGAGCTTCCTGCGCCGAAACTGCAAGGCTGGTCAGGTTTGTCCATGGCAGGGCCAGTGGGGAATGATGCACATAATCCTTGTAAGCATCGTCTTTCGTGAACACTGCGCGCAGTCCAGAGGGGAAGGAACTCAATAACGAAGAGCATGCCCAAAGAACTCGTTTCTAGATCCAAGACCAGGCAAGGTCACATCCTTCAATTCAGCTTTTAAGAGAACTTCGTTGGCTGCCGTGCACCTATTCGGAGTGAGCCGCGTCCAATAAAGTTCGCAACTCGCCGTAAAATTAAAATCTGAAGCAGTTTGTGTACCTCGCATATGCCGCACAGCTCGGAAATGAACGATTATGCGCAGATACGCAGCTCTCAGTTACGTAATGAGCAAAGCAGACGCGCCGCAGCGTTTGAAGGAGGGTCACCGATCTTTCTTCGCTGTGAAGGAATCTGAACCACATGCGGCTCTCCGGTTTCAGCGAAGCGCTGCTGCCACGGATCACTATCCAAGCTTTGCATCTGGAATCGAGAGGAACCCAACCAGCGACCTCCTTCAGTCGTTGCGCCGGTTTCTCGACCGGTTCGAGGAACGCTAACGAGCGTTTCTGAGCAACCTATGGCGCGTTATAGTCGGGTACAACCCAAGAACGAAGCGGCTTTTGCCCGTCGAAGGACCCATTTCGCTCCCTTCATTGTCACACTATAGCAGGATCACGAGAATCGGCCGACGCCATTGGCTCGAAGGGGGTCTTTTGACGGGGAAAAGCCGCTCCGTTGTTGAGCTGTATTAGACTATAGCACAAAGCATTGCGTACGACGCCTCAACCGCAACAAGTTGCTGCAATGACTGAAATAGCAGGTCGAACAGAGAAATCAATTGGGACCAGACGTCAGTGCTATTGGTTCTTGGATTTGTTTCCAAACATTACGCGCGGCAAAAAAAAAAATCAGTTATTGCATAGTTCCGACATTTAAAAAAAAAAAGTGGGGGCGCCTGCTGGCATCAATATCGCTATCGGCATAATGTACGCCAAAAGAAAGGTGTGATCGAATTACGTCCCATAGAAAAGAAACTGTGCTTTTTGACAGCTAAAATAGGAGATGCAATCGGTATGCGAGTAAATGCGGTTTCCCGTGTTCACCAAAAGAGCAGAACTTTTTCCTCAAGAAATCGAACGTGGTCGACTGCCACGTCTGGGATGTTTTGGATGAAATAATCTTGTTTTACTTTTCTGTAAACTGTTGCTTGACACCAATCGCAAAAATATTCGTCCTTATGGACGAGAGTTAAGGCAGTTTGTTTCCATTTCACAAATGAGCTTTGGCAAAGACTGTGACGAACTGTGACCTTTTTTTTGATGGCGCGCATTTAGGATTAGATGTTGGCTCCTTAGAGACAAGGCTAGAACAATGGTTACCACTTTAACTGCTACAGATCTTTGGATTAATCATTCCTTGGCTGCCATTTCTTTTCTTGTTGTGCACAGGCAAGCCCGGAGGAAGAGATCACGGCCATGTACTTACTGGAAGTTTGTCTCCTCGATTACTGCATGGCATGGGTTAAACCCTCTAAGCAGGCTGCCGCCGCTCTCTACTGCGCGTTCCGGCTTCTTGGAAGGCCATACAACTGGTATGAATCTGAGTTCCTTCACAAAGT
This sequence comes from Amblyomma mixtum, assembly GCF_055824585.1. NCBI lineage: Eukaryota > Metazoa > Arthropoda > Arachnida > Ixodida > Ixodidae > Amblyomma > Amblyomma mixtum. The sequence goes on along the minus strand of NC_143014.1, from coordinate 384,398,520 downwards.
TGGAATGCCTGACTCTGGTCTTTAAAATAGAAAATAAACAGAGAGAAAACAGTGGTAAAGTGCCTAATAAAACACGTTCAGTTGCTAGTTGATGTAGCATTGTTTCTGGAAGCTGCCAGTGTGCTCGTCGGAAATAAGTAGCGCTCAATGACGCTTCCAGAAGCAATGCAAAGGTGATATGCTTGCATATTTTTGAGGTAAAAAAAGCCCAAGGTAATGTAACAAATGCTTGCTGCGGTTCTTCGTGGCTGCTCTACATCCTTTGTAATCGATATAACTAATAGCCTTGCATGTGCCAAACGCGGGCCTCCATCATTTAGAACAGCCACACAGATGCGATCGGCCCGCATTGCCACTTGCTTGCGCGTTTCACTCGATATTGGGGAGTTTTCGAAATACGGGGACCATATCGGTTAGAACGATAGGCTCCAGTGCACATGTATAAAAATAACTCGAGGGGTGTTATTGTTCCGTGCTTTGGGACTTGTGCCTTGCTTTTCCCCTACCCTCTTACCGTATAGGATCGCCCTTATCTCTAATTCGTTGCCTCTAACTGCACTTCACATGGAATACCAAGACTGTGCATCGCCGTTATTGAGAATCAAATAGGACAGATCTCGACATTTTCTCTGTAAAGAAAAGACAAAGGAAGACATCGCTGTAACGACATGGCATGCCGTATTTGTGTCATGACAAGTGTGTTAAGTGTGAGCGAGAGCATAGCAGCGGGCGGCAGAGAGACAGGTGGGTGATTGAGAAAAACTTCGCGGGAATGACCGCAGCTGATACGCAAAAAGGTTTGATTCCAGGGATCTGAGAGAGGCAGTTGTCCACTAGTGTGCATAGCAGGCCTGGTATGAGGGTTGAGTATGAATAAACGTTACGCTGATGTTAGGGTGGAGTGACAATACATGTGTTCGTAAAGAGATAGGCTTGTAAGCCTCGTTATACGTTTCAAACTGAACCGCGGAAAACAGTGGAGTTCCTTTATAAAAATAAAGGTGAATGGTAGCAATTAACGCGCTAAACTTTTTACGAACAAAATAAAACGAAGGCACATTACGAACGTTGGCGCGTTGATGCAGTCATTACCAACTAACTTGGACCAATTCTCGAGCTTTCATTAAGGACCGGTACATATTTCGGTATGATACGTATTCGTTAAATTTGTGGGTCGAAATTCATCGCGCAAGATGTGAAACATTTGGTTTGTTCCGAATATTCCTCCGTGACCATAGGGCTAATATGAACCCAAGAGTATGTGGCATGCACCAGCAGCACAGTGCCCATTTCCCAAACAGCACAGGCAGTTGGCCCAATATTGGGAACATGTTGTCAAAGGCAGGTCCTGCAGAGTGCCAGAGTGAAGCCATCCATTTGCCATACTGGGCCGATTACCTGTGCAGCTTGGCGCGGCACGCGTCTCGAAGACAAGTTAGCCGTTCGGCCGGAAATATTCCCATTAATGCATTTTTCCCCGCTTCAGCACGCCGAGTTCGTGTTTCTAAGATTTTTATTGCGTAAGCAATACGGCGCCAGGTTTCGAGCCGTAGCGTAGCTCCGGGCGTTGGCCGAGGTCAAACAGAGCGGAGCGCGGTTGCCATAGCAACCGTTTCAGCCGCGCTCCACCGGGCGGCAGGACCGTCGCTGCGCCCTGCCGCGCGCCTAGTCGCGCGCTCTCGACGCATGTGTCGGAATGTGGAGAGGAGAGAGGAAGCGGGAGGGAAACAGGGAAAAAATACGCGCGTTCGCCTCGGGTAATACAGCTGCTGCTTGCTTATGCAACTTGTCCGGTTTAACCAGAGCTAAACCACAGCTAATTTTTAAGTGTTGTCGACATTTTTATTTTTTGCACGGTATTTGTATCGGCGAGATTGCGTTTTGTTATCAGTGTGGTCTCAGTGGGGTTTTAATCAGGGCATCAATGTGGTCTAATAAGAAACCCCAAATATGTTCGCATTCAGCGCCTTCAATTCAAATGAAGGCTCGTATTGACTCGGTGTCAATGCCCAGTTTGTGGCAGATAAGCAACGAAGGTTGCTTATCTGCCACGAATACGAACACAACCAGCATTGCTAACCCAGATATGTATTCCCAGAAGTGCCTCTGTTGTATGTGACTAAAACTTATTTCTATCAGATGTTCCACACTAGAGTGGCGATCATTATCAGGGTAGGGCATCAGTATTCGGATATGCATTATCAATAAAGTAGTACATAAAACCTCCTGCCGAGGTCCAGATTTGAAATTTTCCGAAACGTCATTATTGGCACTCTCGCTGAAATTGCTTTTCAGAGCTCGTAAATTGCTGTTTAGCAGCTCATGTCAGCACCGGGTACATTGTTTTATATTTGCAGCTGGAACCGCCAGATGGAATACCACAGTGGTTATTCACTAATGATCTTCCGGCCACTAATGATACGGATGGCCAAGCTCGCCCTTCAGGCAAGCGACGATTGCCCGGTTTGTATGGTTTTTAAGTTTCTTGAGCGCACAAACGTAACAATGCATTGTTCATTGGCAAGAGTACAAGTCCCCTTTCCATTTCAAGCCGCCGTGGTGGCTCAGTGGTTACGGCGCTCGGCTGCTGGCCCGAAAGACGCGGGTTCGATACCGGCCGCGGCGGCCGGATATTGATGGAGGCGAAATTCTAGAGGCCCATGTACTCTGCGATGTCAATGCACGTTAAAGAATCGCAGGTGGTCGAAATTTCCGGAACCCTTCACTACGGCGTCTCTCATAGCCTGAGTCGCTTTGGGACGTTAAGCCCCATAAACCATAACTTTTAATAATCAGTCTATAATAAATATTTATCTTTTCTCTGTATATTAATTTGGCCTAATGTTAAAAACCGACGCCTCTAGAGTGCGGCAGTACGATGTCAGTTAGAAAAGTATCCGACTTTATTTTTTTTTGCGAACACCTGATGGATATGAAACAAGCGCGCTTGCATCAGCCGACCTTGAACCTTCGTGCGTATGCACGATTTTTTTCCCGCCTGCCGATAGCATTAGTCGCTGGGACGAAGCGTTTCAGTGCGGCAGTGCGCAGTGCTCTCGTCGGTTTTTTATTGCAAGGAAGATGGCGGAGCGTCAGAAGCTGCGCTACTGCATCAAAGTTTGCCAGAAACTGGGCGACAGCCAAGTGGAAACCATACAGAATATTCAGACGGCTTTCGGTGACGATGCTATGAGCAGCACACAGATTAATCAGTGGTACAATTGGTTTAAAGACGGCCGCACATTGGTGGAGAGAGAGCCACGCTCCAGTCGGCCATCAACATGCCGAATTGACCAGGTCATTGCCGAAGTGAACACTGTGGTGACGCGGGACCGTCGTGTGACTATCCGAGAAATTGCGGAAGAGGTGGACATCAGCGATATTTTGCACATTCCATTATCACCGAAGATGTGGCCATGTGGCCAGATGTGGAAATTCGTGCCGAAGCTGCTCACGGTGGAGCAAAAGCAGCTTCGTGTTCAAGTCTCACAGGACATGCTGGATTCCACAAACAGTGACCCCGTCTTCATCAACACCATAATCACTGGTGACGAGTCTTGGGTGTACGGGTACGACCCGAAAACCAAATCCCAGTCGTCCCAATGGAGGCATTCCACGTCACCAAGACCAAAGAAGGCCCGCCAAGTCCGCAGCAATGTCAAAGTGATGCTGACTGCTTTCTTTGACTCCCTCTGTGTGGCACACCACGAGTACGCGCCACACAGGGTCAAACAATGATAAGAGTACTGCAGGGATTACCTCCGTCGCCTACGTGGTGTTGTGCGGCGCAAGAGACCGGAGTTGAGGTCAACAGGAAATTGGCGCATCCATCACGACAATGCTCCTGCACATTCCTCGCACTTTATTCGGACTTTTCTGGCGGAAAACCAGACTCCTGTAGTTCAACGGACTCCTTACTCTCCTGATATGGCCTCCTGCGACTTCTGTTTCCCAAAATCAAGAGGCCATTGAAAGGAGCGGGATTCCAGATAAGAGAGGACATTATGGCTGCAACGACAGCTGAGCTAAACTCCATTCCGAAAAGGGCCTTTTCGGAATACTTCCAACAATGGCAGCACCGCGGGGAGAAGTGTGTGGAGTCAGAAGGAGACTACTTTGAAGGTGATTAGGTTTCCAACGCTCCAGTTATGCCAGTTTTTTTCCTACGGCCAAAGGTCGGATACTTTTCTAACAGACCTCGTATATGCATGCTGCTAACTAGCAAGAACTGATGTCGATTCCATAAGGTAGGGGAAGGAGCAGCTCGTTACGATAAGACCATTCCCCGCAACTTGTTTTTTTGACACGAAAATGACTATCATGGTACTTCTTGGTGTGAAATTCGCGCAGCTATTTCGTGTTCGTCACTTGTTGCAGCTTATGGTAAAAATGTGATATTTTCTCTTGCAGGTTCCCTACCTGAAGTACAGGTCGCTTAGCTTCAAGGGTGGAAGCGCCTTCTCGCGCACCAAGGCAGCGAAGCTTCTCCACCTGACGACCGGAATCTTCTGACGTGCAAGTTCTGCCTTCCTTCCATTCTCTGAAAACACTGGGGGGTTGTCATAACGCCGCTATTAATCCCCTTTCACGGAGGCACTTGTCGTTCACCTGCGATTTCAAGTTGTACTTGCGGGCAACTTTGTGTGGTAATGCAGCGGAGGCTGGGCAGGAAGTGGAAGGAGACGGCCCCTTGTCTCCGTGTCGTGACGAGTCCCGTGTGGTGTTGGTGAACCCGAACAACTCACATCCCCTGGCGCGGGAAAAAATGGACATCATCCCTTTCCTGCCTAACCTGCCTAGCATCTGTTCCATTTCAGCCGCGACGTCCTCAGAACCGGTCGACGCCATTGGCTGGAGGGCCTCCTTTGAAGGACATTCGCCGCTGCCTTCTTGACCTGTCCTTCTTAGCTAGTCCTCCACCTTATCTATTTCGAGGCCGCCGTGGTGACTCAGTGGTTCCGGCGTTCGGCTACTGACCCGAAAGACGCGGGTCCGATCCCGGTCGCGGTGCTCGCATTTCTATGGAGGCGAAGTGCTAGAGGCCCGTGTTAGGCCTCGTTATATCCGAGATTCACTCGCGAAACTTAGTTATTATCAGAGGTAACACGCGAATTATCGGTATATCCGAAGTTTAAACCCGAAATTTTGTTATACTCGAGGTTAACGCACAAAAGTTCGTTATATCCGGGGTGGAACTTAGGTTGGGTATATCCGAGGTTAAAACACTATAGTAGGATACAACTTACAAAAAAAACAGCAGTTGCTACCACTGGGCCGCGGTCCGCGGCGTCCTGTATTACTCCGCTGGCCAATCGCAACTGTAACCGAAATCATCTTTTTAATGTTTACTGTATAAAACAATTCCTGTAGCACAATTCTAGAGCTCATAATCTTATTCTTGTCACAAGCTTCTTGTTTAGATAACAAGAAACGGTTCAGCAGCGGGCTACTTTTTTCTCGAGGAAGAATTCTGTGCGCGGAGGCTGAATGTGGGCGGAGCTTCACTGCACACTTAAGTTGTACCTGACTATAAATTTCGTTATATCCAGGGTAGCATTGTAAAGGTTAGTTCACTTCCTGGGATATAACGAAGTTCGGGTACGTAATATGCTAACTTCGTTCGTAGCCTTTCCAATGGATACTGACAGACGGCGGTCGCCAATTCCGCTCACGCAGACCCTTCTAACGCTAACAAATTAAATAAAAAATCGTTGGACTGCTACCATCTACCACACGAATTTCAGTGACAGCTCTGGCGGCACAGAGTGCCGAATGTTCACGACTAAATCATTTTGCCTTGATGTCGATTGACAGATACCTTTGAATCTTAGGATTTTCGATATTTCGTCACCTTTACAAAATTTTTTAGACAATATATACACTGTCACTAGACTTCTAACTTCTATAGACACTCTATAGACAAATCCTAGAGAAGTCTATAGGTAATACAAACGCAATAGAGATACAGTCTATAGGTATATAGATTTATCTATAGATACCCTTTTAGTAGACTTTTGTCCATAGGAAGTTTGTACACAGTGAATACACAAAGAAATATCTATGGCAAAGCAATAGTCTGTAAGTACTCTATAGACTGTCTATAGACCATTTTTTATAAGGGCTGTAGCATGTGCTCATACATCGTTCTAAGCGCGGGTTGATATTCTTTTTCACCCGCAGCCCGGCTGTAGGTTCGGCCCGCAGCTGACGTGGAGCATTACGAGCATGGCTCTTTCCTGGCTCCATTCTTGGCCAAGCATCCTTGGCTCCATCCTTGGTATTCATTCTGACTCTCTTCTTCCTGGCTTCGGAGGCGCCATGAGCTGGGTCTTCGTGGATTCTGCCCTGCCGCTCGCGATCTTGGACCCGCCGCTGAGCATGGGCGTCCACAAGGCCTGGTGTCACCGTTTCGTCTGGAGAAATCCTTCAATGGTTTCCACTCAGTGGCGAAGACAAAGACGATAATGCTCCCGTTGGCATGCGCCCATTCCTCTCCCCACGCGCACAATTTCTCGCGCTTTCCCCATCTCAGCGTCTATAGCCTGCACACATTCCATTGCCTACTAGACCTTGCAAGTGCTGCTATGACTGCTGAAAACGTTTCACTTTTACTTTTTACTTTTAATTATTCATTTTCACTTTCACTTTTCAATTTTAACTTTCCATGTGCACTTTGTCATGTGCACTTTGTCACGTGCACTTTTCGATTTTAACTTTTTCATATGCACTTTGTCATGTGCACTTCTTGATTTTAACTTTTTCATATGCACTTTTTCGTATGCACTTTTTCATGCGCACTTTCATTTTTAATGTGCATTTCAGCGACAAATTCAGCAGCACGTACCATTGAATACGAGGGCCTACATCGTTTCGACCCAGTACTAGAGCCAGGTGCACAGTTTGTAAAGAATGCCTAGGCACCATTGCGGCAGATGGCAATGGCTGCTGCCCCGCATCGGGCGCTGCAATCGCAAGTGCCAATCGCCAATCGCGAAAGTAAGACGCCGCCGAGAAAGCGGTCATCGCTCCCCCTTCCACGCTTTCTTGGATATAAAAGACGTGAAAAAGTTGGTGCTGCCTCTACCTTTCTTTTTACACACGATTCGGGTTAGTGGCGCAATGCAAGACAACAAACTGGCAACGAACCCAAGAATACAGGGAACGCAAAACACAGTGGAACCAGCGAACGAGACACGTGAAATGGGGCTCTGCTGCAGTCGAGCCCCGTAGAAGGAGCCTCGCCGCTGGTAGCAACATCTTTGGACAAAGATCAAAATGGCAAGAAATAAAGCCAAGTGCTTGGGACGTGCAAGACAGGTATCACACTTCACACCAGTTCTCTCCCACTGGGTGCTCTTCTAGAGGCATTGCTAGTTTCTCGTGTAAGTCCTGGGGCGGATGAGAGATGATTCATAAACAATTTGCCCAACGATGCTGCAAGTTATGAAGCACATGAATGACAGGCATTTGACGCAGCTGAACTCAATACCTTATACAAGAGGCCACTTTTGCTTTTTCAGTGTCATTTTTCAACAACAAAGGCCACTTCGCACTTGGCGTGAACGCTGCCCAACTGAAAGTTTCCATAACGCGAGTCCGATAATTTCATATTTCCATATGAATTTTATGGAGTGAGGATGGAGCATGTGGAGTCCGTATGGACATTATAGAAAACGCGTATGGTATCTTATGGACTTCTTGCGACGTCATGTATTCTTTATAGACGTTGTATAGATATTTTATAGAAAGCTTATGGACTCCATACAGAAATCGTATGGATGTCTATACACTATTAATATATATGGACTCCGTATTCCCATAATTCCATACGAGATACTCGTATGGAACGTTTCAGTAGGGTGGTGCCATTTATTTACAAGACATCTTTGACACTGAATGGTACTGTGGCCCCTTCCTGCTGAAAACTTGCAGAGGGCGATGATGCGTTCGGCACAGGTGTTTGAATTGAAAACTGGTGTCATTTTTCTGTGGTTCATAATAAAGATATTCCATGCATAGTGTCTATGTGAGTATGCCTATAAAAATTCCGTCTGAGTGAAAGCTCATTATAATGCTGTGGTTGTGGCAAGCGAAGACTGAAATAATGTTAATGTGTAAGTCCACTCGAAGTGATGGCATAAGGCATGGGGAGCAGCTCCGGTGACGGTCTAAAGACTGTGGCCACATTACAGCCAATAGCTATGTTGATCACCTTATCTGTGAGTGTGGTTAAGTTTTTTATTTAATATACGCTCCAGTGTAGAACGCCGCACAGCTGCCATATCTTGTGCTTCTTTCGTGCTTTTGGGCTTTTTCCGGCACAAGTCGAACATTGCCAAACTTTCTGCTGTTGCATACTGAGCCTTAAGGAGGCGCAAACTAAAAAAGTGACAGCAGTGCAAGAAGCCGTATCAGAAGAACAATGTCGAATGTAGACGTATTGCTACGGTATGTCCCTATCATGGGGACACTGAAGCATCAGTGTCTTGTTACGAGAGCGTGCAAATCAACTTAAAGGAATTCACGACGACCTTCTCAGTTAGTTCACTGCAGAGCCTATGTGGCTTATTCAGTGCTTAGTAGGCTGAAGCAGTAAGTGCGGCTGGGAATGAACGTTAAACCTATGCTGTGCAGGAAAGAGTAGAGAAGGCATATAGGGAATAGTGCTTCTGACAGCTGACTGGTACAAGCGTCTAGATTTGTATTCAACAGCACGAAAATCGGACATCCTGATTATCCAAAAAGTGCTTATTGCATACAACACTTACACACTGGGCTCACAAAACAACTTTAATAAGGTGTAGGTTTCATTAAAAATAGATCGGTGCAAAATGATATCTCCTTCTATCATGTGCCGTGAAACACACGAAAAACTAATCCATGTGTCGGCTTTCTTGTGGATGGGCCTTGTCCAACCAACTCCATTTGACAGCTGTTTTGTGGTTGAGAGCCTGCAGTGCAGCTGCAAATTTAGTGGTTTATATTTATTGTTAACGAGGTGATCAGGCGACAACTTTTGAAAACTTGCTTTGACGACCTGTTCTCGACTTTTCCTTTGATACGCTTTAGCCACAGCGCCACCTATTTAGCAAAATTATTTTACCAGGTAAAAGCAGTCGAAAGGGATGTGTGCAATGACATGTGATTACGTTGAATGTAGCAGTCAAGATGAAGATCTTCAACCTCTAAAACCTTCATAAATATACTCTAGCTCTAAGTCTCAAAATTACCAATATACTCCACATAGCAGTCAAGATGAAAATGAAGATCTTCAACCTGTAAAAGTTTCAAAAGTACTTTAGCTTTAAGTCTCAAAATTATCAAAATACTCCACTCCTTGTACATGAGTGCACTTGCATCCGCTATGCACCCTGGCCAATCCCCCACCGTGGGTATGTGCCATTAAGCCTGAGGACATCATCATCATCATTAGCTTCGCTATTCATAGGCACATTCCACCTCCTGAGGTCGCGTAGCAATGGTTCACATTTATATAAAGACAGTTAATCATCGAGCCAGTAGGCAGGCCCGTGCAATTTCCTTTTCATCCTTCTCTCAGTCACAACAACAACAGTGCTCTATTTATTGAACTACATTTCCGTTTGATATACAGTGTTGCAGTGGACAAGAAGAAGGAACGAAGAAACAGAAGAGGTCGTCCTCCGCTTCAACATGGTGAGTGCTACCGCCTCTGACCGAGCAGGTTCCTTCGTGGTCTCTACTGAGCTTTAGTTCACTCTGTAGCTCCTAACGTCATGTTACGTCTGCCTGCGCCCACCACAGACACCCTTTTTTTTTCGAAACAATGTTCTGCTTCACCGACACTTATATGCTTCTGAAGCCTCCACATATACAGCCTCTCTTACTTCAGAGTATCTGTGCTGAATCGACATGGGCTGCAACTTGATCCGATTATATTCAGTTATTTTGATTCGTCATATCGCGCAATCGAACGAATTCAATCCAACCATGCAATGTTTTCTGATTACAAAAATCTCGGCAGTGTTCTGCGAATAGAAACAAAATATGGATGAAACTCCATTCACGTATATAGACTGCTGAGTCTCCCACACGCGCTCGAACAGGCCGCAGCTCGAGTATACGGGGTGTAGTCTTTGCAGCTGCCAGTGGTTTCGAGGGGATTAATATGCCTGACGCTGAGGTCATCATCATCATCATCATCATCAGCCTCACTACGCCCTCTGCAGAGCAAAGGCCTCTCCCGTGTCTCTCCAATTAACCCTCTCCTTCGCCAGTTGCGGCCACCGTATGCCCGCAAACTTCTTAAGGCCGTTGTACGATCGCTTTTGAGCGGATCCGCCAGGCAGGCGGACTGGCGGACCGAACGACCAGACAATAGGCATTCGCCCCGTTCGGCAGGCGAAAGGAAAGTTGGTGAACTTCATCTTTGGGGCGGACGAGCGAACCGCCCGGCGACCGAATTGCAGCGATTGGCTGCTTTTTACGTGACGTGGGCATCCGCTCCTGCCGGGGCAAGATGGCCGTCCGTCGACTGAACTGAGGAGCGAGGCATAGGTCGTGGCTGTAGAGATGGCACCTATGTCGCGAGGCATACTATATTGGCCACATGTTGATATTACGAGTGTTCAGAGCGACTGCGAACTTCTCCGCGTGCAGCAGCGGCGAGCAGCGACAGTTTCCCGAGTTGAAATCGACGCTGATGTAGTTGACAGAGCGCCTCTTCAAACAGACGCAAGACCTACGCGTTGGCGGTGTCACGAAGTGTTTATATGGAGCTGTTTGTGGTTGCTGCAAGCGTTCCTAATTCCTGCGAGGATCATCACGCACAGCGGCGAGCAAAAGCTGCTCACGGTGAACTTCTGTGCGTGCATGAGCTGCCTAGCACAGTGACTAGTGTCCGCGTAGTGAAAGTGATTGCGATCGAAGCGAGTGCTTTTACGTCAAGGCAGTGAAATGTGCACCTTCGAGAACTCACTACGCACGCCGTGCTTTCCGAATGCTGAAATGAACGTGGCGTTGTGCAGCTAGTCGCATTCGTTGCGATGGTTGCAGTGATCGCGACCGAAGCGTGCACACGACGTTATTGCTGGCTACGCATTCGTTACCATTTTGTTCGCGATTAGTGTTGGCACTGTGCTTGAGAATTGCCGTGTGTGTGACGTGACGCGACGCGAGCTTGGCTGCACGGCCGTAGGACTGTTTTGCGGCGACAACAGCGATGTCGCCATCCTTCTGCGCTTTGGTGCTCCATTCAGTACGTTTTGTGATGATGGGTGCTCGGGTTACGACTCGCCGGAGAAACTGTGTAACCTGTGTTAAAACATCGGTGCAGTGCAAATGTATCTTCGGGAGCGTCATTTCTTTTTATTTCCTGCCGGCTGTGCGCACATTTGCCTGCAATAAACATATCGGCGTGATGAATGGGTGACTGAACACTTCCGCTAGCCATTTCGGTTTAGGTTGTAACAACATGGAAACAAGAATCATTGCCGCTTTTGAATCACGACTGATTGACAGTGTACAAATCTCTAATATGTGCCAACTCATAAGTCTGTTTTTCATGAGCATTTCAATTGATGTAGCGCAGAAAAAAAAAAGTGTGGCAGCAGCTTATGCAATCAAAACTGACCACAGAGCAAGTTGAGCATAACGAGTCTTGATGAAAAAGAAGAAAAAAATATTGAGAAAACCTTTGCCATTGCTTTTTTTCTCTTTTTGCTTAGCAGTGTTAAGTCAATATTGACAAATGCTTGGCAGTATTCAGTTTAAGTGGGATGTTGGTTTCCACTGCAATCAGAAAAATACAGTGGTCTTGAAGCACCTCATAGGCAATGACAGTGCCTGTTGTTGATTTTGCTCATGGTCCTTTTCGATCCGGGGATCAGTGGTACGAAAATGGATGTGTTCGCAATGCTATTGTTGCAGAGCTGCTTGCGAAATCGGCCTTATTGGTGTTAAGTGGTTGTTCAGCGGTGCTTCCTGGGTCAGCCGCAGCACTTTGTTTAACAAGCCATTCTCGAAGCTTTGAGAAAATCTCGTCGATGCACTTGCATATGTCTGTCTGCTGCCACCTTCATTTGCCTGTGACTGCTTGCTACAGACATGACTACTTGCAGACTGCAAAATAAGCCCTGTGGAGCTGGTAAAGCTACGCTAGGAACAAAGACGATGGTAACAACATCACTGCACAGGGTAGCAATTCTTGCTCTCTTGTCGTCCCTTAGCACAGTTTCGACATGCCAACTTGCCACCGGTGCACCCCACAGTACGCTATGATCAAGTTCTGTGAAATTTACAGAAAGCAACAACGGGAGAGGAAGTAGGTTGTATAGGCATATCTAGTGCATGCTGTACAGATAGCTTTCTGCCTTATTATAGCCTGGCCCCTCTGTTTTTAATCCTTCATCACCCAGCACCTATGGCCCTATTTGTGTTATTGGCATGTGCTGCAAATCACCAAACACATTTCATACTCTTGACCCTGCTAGATTGTTTTGGCCCATTAAGTTGTTTGATTCAAATCGGCAAGCTTTTAGAAGACATTTCTACAATAGCCAACTTTTTCTTGTTCTTCACGACATGCACCTTGACTGCAACATCCCCCTATGATGCTTTTGTTCTTTGCTTTGAAAAAGCATGCATTTCCCCTATTTATTTGAGGCTGGTTTTCTCGTGCTTTAACTTGCATCCAATAGCTCTAAACTGGATCCAAGCTTAAACAGTCAGCCTTCGGCAGATTTCCCTTGCCAATTCTTATGTATCTTGCCTTTTCCTGCAATCTCGGACGTCCGCCGAGGCACTCCTTTGGGCCTCAGCTTTTCATTACTTGCATTATTACCGTCCCTTCAGTGTTTTGTCATATGCCTTCACTGACAGCCATATGGTGTGTGCCATATTGCAATCAATACCAGCATTTCAGTTGTTCAAAACAACAATTAGCATGCCCTGGATTGTCCTGTTTGCTAATGTTACTAAGAATGCAGTAATATTGTTTTTTATTGTCAGCATCACACTTTGCCAACTTATAAGGCCTTCCGATAAAAATATATTCACTGTATACTGGTTCAAATACCTAATAATCCTCATACACCCACCCACAACCTAGGATATTTACACCATGACGTGTTGTTAGTATCACCGTCTTCCAAGTTACTTGCATTCAATTCCCCTGTGTGTCATGAACTTGGGTATTCTAATGGCACATGGCACAAATCTAACTTAACTAGAATCCTTGAATTAGTTCAGTCCTGAGCCGCTTGTTTTATTTTCTCAGGCCATTTTTGAAGGTCCAGTGTGACAGCACCAAAAGTGCATATTTGAATGTCTTCATCTTATGCAGGTTTTTTTTGCTCCTTACCAACACGTCCCCAACTAATCAGTCCCAACTTTTAGTCTCTCGTGCACTAGGTGCACTAACACTCTTGTGCCTCGTTTAGCTCATATGCCACTGAATTTCAAGATTCGTTTTTGTTCGTGCCACAGAAGGCTGTAACGGTCTTGCATCCCACAAGGCTGTGTATCTTACTGTCCTTCGAAGTGGTTACTACAGAAATCATGCTATAAATTACGAACTCACTGAGCTCCTACCTGGCACACCATTTTAAAGCTCGCTACTAAAGTAACGTCAATTAGGACCACTGAGGTGTGATAAATATGAAAACAAATAGATCTGATATAGTGCTCAGTCACTCGGTCACCTCGGCAAACCAGTACAATGCTCTCTTATGCATAACGTGTTCATTGAGAACTTTGTTCATAATTTATTTCAAACTATATCGGGGCAGATTTACACAATAGTAGCATTTGGGCTAACTTTGCACAAGCTAGCTCTAGCTACCTACATTCGCCGACTGCATAGCTAAACATGCATTAGTGCACCCACCTGTTGTTGAGATGCTTCTCTTTGTGCTTGTCTGTTCTGCTAAGCTGAGCAACACACTGACTTCATGATGCGGCTCAGTGAGAATTCTACATCTGTATGCTTATGCATGTAACTTGTATGTAGTCACATATACTGAGGATAGTATTAACTGGGCAATTGGTTCAGCTTAAAAGCTCTCATCATCAGATTGCAGCAAAGAGGTAGCAATAAAAGACAAAAGTCATCACTGCCTTTCTGTTTTTCTTCGTCATCCTTCGGCCTGACTTCAACTTGGTTTTTTCCAACTTCCTTATGACTACTGATGGCTCAGTTAATTTGTTTCCTTGCAACCCAGACTGGCAGTGGAATAAGGATATTTTGCTAAGAAATTGGTAATCAGTAACTAGTACGACATTATTCTATATATAACAAGTGGTGCGGATATCGATTAACAAATACAGATTCTCTCTTTTGCTTGCTGCTTTCGGAATCAGAGTTGCCCTTAAAATTTCTCATATTATTTTTTACTGATCAGAAAGGACGTACCTTCAAGATTGCTGTAGAGCTTTACTGGAGAACTTAAGCATCTATGGCCCACACATACTTCAATGGCTTATTTTTCAATTCATTCTGTCCTGAGCCATCATAGCTCTTATTTCTGAAAATTAACTTTTTCACATTCTGCTTGATATGATTGTGTTTGTTTGAGGTAACTGCAAAATATGAAGCAGTTCCCGTTCCCTTGACTATACAAAACATTCTATCCTAGTCTCCGCCAATGTTTGCTATGTGAACTTTCCAAATCGGTTCTTGCATTTCCTTAACCTCTAGGCCAGTGTACTTACTCCCTTATCTAATTATGTATGGATTAATGAGGATGGCACATGTATACTTTTCTGAAATACGGAGCAACCGCTTTGTTTTAAATTCATGGGACAGTTAAGAATGCTTTGTGGTCGTACGCACAATACGCCACCTTGTTTCTGTGCATGTCAACATTGATTGGCTCTCAACAGAACTTTCCACACTTGTTTACTATGCTGCATACTGGTTTGCACCATGTTCACTGCAATGTCACCTCAGGAAGCACTGGTAAAAGGAAGCGGCCTGCCCACTGTCACTGCAGAACAAAAGCGTGCACTTTAGTACAGTGATGCGCACCATATCCGCTTTGAAGCCACTGAGTGGTATTTCTATTTCGATTTTCGTAATGGTGTGAAAAACATGACGAAAAAAAATCAGAAAATAAATCAGTATTATTGCGTCGTCATTTTTCTGTGATATTGTAAACACCTGCAGTTAACACTGATCTTCCATATTAGTAAAGGTTGGGAACATTGTAATTTCCTCATGTATAGATGCATTCATATCTGGTGGTAACATGCTAAAATATGCTGATTTTTTCATGCATGCATAATACACACATACACATACACCTTTTCTTTAATGAGAGACAATGGCGTGTTTGATGTCATTTGACCACACATACTATGATGTGGATAGAGTTGAAGTGCGGCGGGAGTGAACAGGGACACAAGAAGAATGATATACAGGTGATGCTGGATTTCCCACAGCTGAAGAACCAAGCTGGGCAAAAATGATCTGGTTTGGTTTGGTTTATGGGGTTTAACGTCCCAAAGCGACTAAGGCTATGAGAGACGCCGTAGTGGAGGGCTCCGGAAATTTCGACCACCTGGGGTTCTTTAACGTGCTATGACAGAGCATTGTTATAGGCTGTGAACAAGCAGTCCACATCAGCAGCAGCAGATGCCCTCTCTACAGATGCAACAACCAATCTTGTCAAGGTCACCTTGACGTAAGAAGCAGTAGCATGGACTAAGCCTCGGTACTATTCCCTTTTATCTAAGAGCACACAGAGGCATCTGCTCTACGTCACCTCTTGTGTAGGACAGTCCAGCATACACTGTTCGTGATATCGCTTTGGACAGTTGGCAGTATCAGTGAGGTGTTTGTTGCGGGTTGACTCTTTTTGTTTCATGTTAACTATGCGTATCTATTCCTACAACAAATATTTTTGTTTGCATTGAATTGGCATCTAAGCTCAGCCAACAACCAATGTTCAGTTTTGGTTTTTGGCTGTCAGAACATGTTATCACCGAACACTATAGTCAGATTCAATTTAAGTCTGCAGTGAAGCTCTGCCATCTGGACCGAGGCACAGAATTCTTCCGCGCCAAAAAAAGTAGTCCGCTGTTAAAACTTTTATTGTATACTACCATAAGAAGCTTATTACAAGAAAAAATGATAAGCTCTAGAATTCTGATACCTGGATAGATTAATAAAGTCAAACATCGAACAACTTATTTTGTTTACTGTTATTGGTTAGTGGAGTAATACAGGATGCCTCGGGCCATGACCGAGTGCTAACAACTGCTGTTCCTTTTAAGTTTTATCCTACTATACATGAGGTACGCGGTATGTGAACCAGAATCATAAAATTTCAGTCACAGCAATTTCATCTTGCTCAGATGTTTGATGTGTGTTCCACAAGGTCACCATCCTCAAATACAGCAAACCATTGTCATGAAATGCACCATTATTTTTTTACTTGCAGTTATGTTGTAGGTAGGCAGCCAACGTCTGTGTTAATGTACTCCACTCAGGATGTCGGTTTGCTTCTGCAAACAATGGAAACTCACTAAAAGCATGTGTTTGATTGCACAGACGGTTACCAGTTGAAAATAATAAGTCATATTCACCCGACATCACCGCTATCATTCAGCAGCACAGAGAACCCTATGCAACAATTTTGTGGCAACAAACGACAGAGTGCAGGAACCACTGTGTATACGCATGTATGGAGTGCATGCTGCACGTACTGTTTCTTACTTCAGAATGCTGGCCTTTGCCAGTCACCACCCAGCAGCTATTGCCCCATTTCAATCACTATGCAAGATCAATGCTCAAATGCATGTGCGGTAATTAGTATCCAACTGTACAGCACTGCATACAAGAATTCCCAGTAGGTGTCAGCAGTTCACCCATGATGGCTATCATTAATCCTGCTTTTCAATTATAACCTCAGGAATGCCTTCAGGTACTTTCCCTGGGCCTTTTCACACCTCTGTCCCATTATGGGGATAGTGCTTCTAATTAGCCCCCTCAGTTCATCCATCAATAACTGTTCCCTCTTGAGGCTGTTCACTGGTACATGTTCCTCCATAATGTCATTTTCCACCTGTCTTAGTTGTTTTTGGGGCTTCTCCCAATAAATGCAGACTTCATAATCTCTTTTGTCAGTTAATTTGTTATCCTTTGTCATTGTATGACCGTCGCAGCATTCCTTTCTGAAAATTTGACATCCTTCATTTTAAATACCACTAGTATGCGGTCTTGACATTGCGCGCATCCATCCCGGCATCCGTGGGATTGGTACGCGTTACAGATTCCACAAATATGTGCTTCCGAATTCGCTCACGCGGAAATGTACAGGTCACAGCCTGCCTTAATTTCGAGTGCTACCATACTGTACATGCGCCCGTTTCTTCGCCCTCCATCACGTGCCCCAGTAGTACGGAAGCTCTTTCGCAGCGGCTCAATGCGCGAGCACAGCGGGGAATCAAGGCATCAACCCACGAGACGATTCACTTTGAAACCGGTTCGCATCTCCGCGGTTCGCCGCGTGGCGTCACCTTTGCGTGTGCAAAGTTCTTCGTCCTGTTGCCGGCTGAACTTCGGCACGCCATGGCTATGCCGAAGTTCAGCCTAGGTGCCGGTCGCCGAGGAGCAAAAAAAGACCACGTTTTCGCACCGTCTAGGTTGCCAACAGGAGCATGCTATTGGACAGACGACAATCCCGGGCGCGCCAATCGGAACGCTTTAAACCATCCGCCTCGTCCGCCAGCTCCAAAATGATCGTACAACACCCATTCCGCCCCACGCCCGAGCGAAGGCCGAAAGCGAGCGGTTCGCTCGCTGGCGGATCCGCCCAAAAACGATCGTACAACGGCCTTTAGTCTCATCCGCTCACCCAACTTTCTGCCGCCCCTTGCTACGCTTGCCTTCTCTTGGAATTCACTCCGTTACCCTTAAGGACCAGTGGTTATCTTGCCTTCGCATTACATGCCCTGCCCAAGCCCACTTCTTCCTCTTGATTTCGACTAGGATGTCATCAACCTGCGTTTGTTCCCTCACCCACTCTGCCCGCTTCCGGTCTCTTATTTATTTATTTATTATACCCTCAGGGCCATTACAGCATTACAGAGGGGAGTGGTTACAAAAAATGAAATTTAACAAACAGGAGTTAATTAAACAGGCAAAGTACAAACATGACTACTACACATACATTGCTAGCTAAGGCGTTCAGGGAAAAAAAAACAATAACACAGTATAAAATACATCCTAGTTAAACAATGTTAGCTATGACAATCTTGAATAAATTATGATCGGTGATGGTGGCCGTCGAAGAAGGAAGGTGATTCCACTCATTCGATGTGAGTGGTACGAATGACTGAAAAAAAGTTTTTGTTCTGCAGAAAGGGATGCCAACCTTATGAATGTGATCTTGTCTTCATGATACGTACTGAGGGGGTGAGATAAGTTCGGTATGAAACTGCGGGTGATAGAATAACTTGTGAAAAAGGGAAAGGCGAAAAATTTTGCGACGTGATGATAAGGATGGTAAGTTAAGGCTAGATTTCATGGCACTGATGCTTGCTGTTCTGGTATAGTTAGAAAGAATGAAGTGAGTAGTTATTCTAAACCATTTCCAAAGCTTGTGTTAGGTTTGTTAGGCCGGGATCCCAAATTGACGCGGCGTATTCGAGTTTGGGCCGTATTAGAGTTTTGTAAAGGAGTAATTTTAAAGAGGATGGTGCTTTAGAAAAATTGCGTCTTAAGTAGCCAAGCATTCGATTAGCATTGGATATTATATGCGCGATGTGAATGGCCCATGTTAGATCAGAGGTGATGTGAAGGCCAAGATACTTGTAAGTAGTTACCGGATCTAAAAGTGCGTTATTAAGAGAATACACAGGAAGTTCATTAGCATTTCTTGACACACGCATAAATTTACACTTGTTAACATTTAATTCCATTAACCATAACTTACACCATGCAGAAACAGCGTTAAGGTCTGATTGTAGTCTGGTTACATCGTCATCACAAGTTATTTCGGTGAAAATTACACAGTCATCAGCAAAAAGGTGAATGTGGGAGGAGACGCAGGAAGGTAAGTCGTTAATATAAATGAGAAATAAAAGGGGCCCAAGCACAGAGCCTTGAGGTACACCCGAGTGAACTGGACAGTGCTCCGAGGTTACGTTATTAACTGAGACAAACTGTGAGCGGTTAGTCAGAAAAACCTCAAGCCAATACAGAATTTTGGTATCAAGGTTTAGTTGATGCAATTTATAGATCAATAAACTATGACACACCTTATCAAATGCTTTAGAAAAATCTAAAAATATTAAGTCAGCTGCTGAAGAGTGATCAAGTATTAGGTGCAGTTTATGCGTGAACTAGACTAGTTGGGTTTCACATGAGTATGTTTTGCGAAAGCCGTAATGAAATTGTGAAAAAAATGAGTTCGCTTCTAAAACGTTGGCAATCTGAGAAAAGAGCATATGTTCAAAAATTTTGCACGGTATACTGGTTAAGGAAATGGGACGATAGTTAAGTGGGCAATGTTTCGTACCTGATTTGAGGAGTGGAATTACCTTCCCAACTTTCCATTCAGCAGGCAGTGAACCTTTGTCAAGTGATTGCTGAAAAATCTTTGAAAGTATAACGGAACAATATGAGTTAGTGTTTTTCAGAAACTTTGGATTAATTAGGTCACAGCCAGGAGGAGATGAAAGTTTCAGTGATGTGATTACTTTTTCTACGCCGACTGGTTTAATGGTTAAAGGGTACATTACAGCAAAGTCGTAAGAGTGTGTAGTTGGATGAGTGGCATGGGTGGGTTTCGAAAAGTTGCGTGTAAAAACCTCATTCAAGATGGATGCAGAATCGATAGGTGAGATGGCGTTTTCAGCGTCATCAACAAGGGTTATTATGTCATCATTCTTTGGGTTAATGGTGCGCCAAAACTTTTTCGTGTCAGCAGATAGCATAGATGGCAATGTGATTTTTAAAAAGTTATCTCTTGCAGCCCTAAGGGCTGTGATGTAGTCGTTAGATGCACGCTTGTAAGCTGCCCATTTTGCAGTGTTAGCAGACGTTTTAGCTGACCTATATAAGCGTTTTTTTTGTTAGATAAGCGCTTGATGTGAGTGTTGTACCAGGGAGCGTGACCGTCGGAGGAGACAGTGTACGTAGGGATAAACTTTTCTGTTAATTCAGTGGTTTTATCCATAAACATGTTCCAGTTCGCTTGCACGCTGCGGTCGTCGAAATCTGTGAGGAAGGTATCAAGAAATGTGCAGAGCTCTTTGTTAATGGAATCAAAATTTGCTTTCTTGTAGTCGCGAATGATCTTTGTTTTCTTTCTGATTTTTGGCCGTGAAATGTTGATGTTGAAATTAATCAGTGAATGGTCGCTCAGGGGAGGAAAATAACAAATGTTCGAAATAAATTCGGGCCGAGTATTTAGCAGTAGGTCAAGAGTACTTGCAACGTGTGGTGAGGTTCTGGTAGGCTGTGTTATTAGTTGACTGAAAGTGAATAATGCACACAAGTCAAGAAAATCTTTTGCTAACGCGGAAAAAGAGCGTATGATAATGGGTTCGTTATTCCATGCAATGTTTGGAATATTGAAATCGCCAAGCAAAAACAGGGGCAAGAAAGGATGGCGTGTTATGACGATGTTGATGGCATCTTGTAATTCGTCAACGAAGGAGGCAGAGTGAGTAGGAGAACGATAGCATGCGCCAATTATAATCTTTTGGAAGTTTATTTCAATAATTGCGCATACTATCTCCAAGTTCGTAGTAATACTAATATGCTTAGAGGGTAAGTTTTTGTTAATAGCCAGAAGAACACCGCCCCCTTCTTTTATCGTGCGGTCGCAGCGATAAACGGAGAAGTTATGAGCGGTGTTGACTATGGGGGGAGTTGGGGCTTCTATCCCACCGCTGCCACCAGTTGTTGACGCTGCCACCAGTTGTTGGCGATGATGGGTCGGTTCGGGGTCGTTGCTAGCTCGCTGCTGCTGCTGCTCGCTTGACGGAACCGTGGTCAAGCTTCGACACCCGTTCCCACCACCACCAGGACAGGAGTGCCGCCAAGTCAAAGAGTTAAGTGATGGGAGGAAGATTACAAGAGGGTTTATTTACATCTTTTTACAAAATGGTTAGAAACTGAAGGGAGGCTCAAGAGAGCTCAAGTGAGAGGCTTGCAGAGAGCTCAAAATGAGGCGAAGAGAGCTGCTCTGCCGCATTCGTTCTCGACATTTATACTGTTCGCCTTCCCTAAATTCCCTAGGTTGAGGACACCCACGCCGGGGTGGGAGGGGCCCAGATCACAAACAACACAAACTTGTGCGCACAAACACACCACTGCACTTAGGGCCACGCCCCCGTCACATGTGGAGTCTGAGAGAAAGAAGGTTGTCGTCGAGGTAGCGTTGACTTCGGTAGGTGATGGCCTCCGGCCAGTCGAAGGTTTCTGCGGGTCACCGACATCTGCTGATAATCAGACACCCGCCGCTCGAGGCCGGACGCGAAGTCACGAAAAGGCCGAAAGTGGTTCCTCGTGCTTGGGTCGGAGATGATGCCCGCCAGCTTGTCGCGGTGCTTGGGCACGCCAAAGAGCAACCGGAGACGAGGCCCTTTGTTCCCTGGCACGGTCACGGCAAATGGGGAAGATAACGTTCGTCTCCCCGAGGCGGCGGCGGCGTTCTACACGTGCAGGCACTTTGTGTAGGGGGTCTGGTTTTGGTCCTGCACTCCAACCGGGCAAACTCCGTAATTGAAGCCAGCTGTCACCTGGGTCCTCTCAGTGCGTGCGGTCCATGGCGGCAGGCCCGAAAGTAATCACGCTGAAGTTGCCCGCAGCTATGCACAGTAGAAACAGGTGCGCTGGCGGCCACCCGGCGAGACTTGTTGACGTCGATCTTAATAGCTCCTCCGCGGCCCGGAAAATCTCGAATGGCCAGCGTTCCCCACCGCTGGGCAGGAAGAGATGGGCTCGCGTCCACGTTGATATCTTGGCTTGCAACATCAACTCCCAAGGCAAACCCAAAACACCAAACCACCAACAAATTAAAGCACAGATGGGACGTTCCAAACAACAAAGCACCGCTCCAGGCGCAAGCGCTCGGAATTCACTCAAGACCCACCAGGCTTCCTTTTAGTGCCAAACAAAACCCTGCTCCAGAATACTGACCCCTCAATTTTGCCCGAATTTAGGGTCAAAGCGAGCGTCCGCGTCACATCTGAGGTTGCCATAGACAGACTGCCACGTTGTACGATAAGCGGTGGTGTGTCAAAGCCTACAAATTTTGAATAGAAACTCCATTCCTTATCAATCAAGCTCTGATCCCCAATACCACCCGAATATCGAAAGTCTGCTTAAAATTTGGCCCACGCTCAGTTTAATCCTCTGGCTCTTCTCAAAGAACCTTGACCGCTCGGGAGTGAGAATCAACTGCTCCAGTTAAACTCACAAAGATACGACTGCTCATCAAAATCCGTACTCATTCCAGTACTGACGCAAAACTTCTCTTAAAGGCCTACTTGACCGAAACTTTACTTCGGCTAATTTTGCGCTCCATATAGTGTGCATGTTATTAACAATATTTATATTTAATATTAGGGCTGTGAAGCGTCTAGAATTTTAGTTAGAAGCGTTCAAAAACCTCTGTAGCAGACGACGCAGACCCCTAGCGGTGTGCTGAACAACTAACAAACCTGACCGGAAATGACGCACATTTGAGACACCGGCATCGCCGGCTCGCCAGTTTCAGGCGTTCAGAAGTGAGTGCGCGCCCCTTGTAAGCTCTTCTTCTGGCGCGTTTCTGGCTGTTTTCACCGCGAAGTTCGATGGTATCCGAGAAAAATAAACTGTTGGCATCATGTAGACGAAGTGCATGGCCGCGGAAGGGAATACGAGGAATGCGGAAAGCACCATGTATACCTCTCGGCCACTGCCCTTCACCCCCGATCTCGAAAGTTGGTGTCAGCTGTCTGGAGCTCAGGTTTTAACGTGAATTCCCCTCTCTTCTTCAAAAAAGATAATGGTGGGTGACTGACGCTTCTGCCTCGCGCTAACCCCTTTTGTGGGTTGGGCTTTGTCAATAGACCTGTCCCGGTCTACACCATGCATCGAGCACCTACGTCTTTCTGGCCCGATCGGCAAAGCATGCCACGAACCGAAGGCTTCGAGGCGTCTCTAATCGGGAGAATAAAGAGGATGGGGGAACCGCTCGTCACAGGCTAGCTAAGCCGGTCCAGAAGTTAAAGTGGACGGCTTTATTGCTCATCGAGCAACGCCTTTTTGACGGCACGTTATTTCCACCAGGCAGAAGTCTAGGAGAGGTCTGCTTCGTCTGAAAAGGAATCAACATATGTACACCCGTTTATTGCAGGTACAGCTCTGCCCAATGCGCAATAATGCCGTCGTGCGCCGAGTGTATCTGCTGCCTTGAAGATTTGCAGGCCGGGCTGAGAATCCTGGAAGGCCACACAAGCGTTACTGAAAACGTCGACTTTCTTACTGCCTCACGCCATTCACACTTGAGGTCGATTACAGGAAGCTTCAGCGTTACCATTCGAGACGCGTCTCCAAGACCCCAGAGAACTGCACACGCATGTTATTTGAATGATAATCTTTTCAAAGAATTTTGATTTTATTCAGTAGGGTAAGGGTGCGGGCTAGTTGGTGATTCATAACATATAAATATCAAATTTATACGTTGGGTTAGAGACACCTACGGTAATTTGCGCGGTGGGCGTATACGGTCGACTGGGGTTCGGCAACCACGTCGTTCTGCCCAGCTGTGTGGTTTGAAAAGATTAGAAAAACCTTTCCGTCCCTGCAGCACACGGGTTTTAAGTGGTTCTAGGTAAATACTGTAATGAACGCAACGCATAATTTTTGTTCATTTGAATCGACATGTATTTCGCAACGCGCAGTGGCTTGCCCGACCGAGGCGCGCAAAGATGAACCAGCCCACCATCGGCACCGCACTGATGCCACGGTCCTCGAAGAGAAAAATATATAATTATTTTGCAACACAAATTTTGCTTCTGGCATATTCTTTCGCTTAACGCAGCACTTAATTCTCTTCAGCTCTCTTTTTACACATCGATCTGTTTTTATTGATTTAACTGGCGTTCACAGCATCTGTTCCAAATTTCTGTGCACAGGCAGGAATACCTTTCGACGGGGGAGAAAAATGAGAAGGAAAAGGAGAAGGCAGGTCATTTTTTTTTATCAAGACAACAACAATATTGCACGCACAGCAGAGCGCACATGTGCTGTTGGCACGCGCGTGCCCGCTCAAAAAAGCCGACTTTATAATACAAGCACTTCTACTTGGCCTCCATTTGAATATGCTTCCTTCCTCCGCTATATCCGAACTTTGCACAAGCTGTAATCGAATACTGCCAGGCAAACAGCGCTCACAAGCATTGCGGCGCGATCATCTTCACTGAGGTTGAGCCGGGACTTTTCTGGTCTACTACAGCAAATAAAGCACGTTTAAAACTTTTTCTAGGGCGTTTCATCCGTGTCAAGATGTGTGTTTTCACATATAACCAGTATTTATCGCACAAAGTGCTGCACGCGCTACCGCTACCAGCGCTTTGCTCGAGCCGCAACGAGCAGACGCTCCGAACCCGTCCGGAGTGCAGTCTCAAACATGCGTCACCTCCGGCGGGCGGCAATGGCGCCCGTTTTTCCAGTTTCGGTTTTGAAAACTCCGATTTTTGCGTGCCTTTTTCACCGTAACTGCTTGAAACTGGAGCGTAATGTTTTGTGGGTAGCATAATACGGGGGTGTACTATGAAAAAACAACCTTTCTACGGTTTGAAAAACTTCGGTCAAGTAGGCCTTTAAACTCATTGTGTCAGGCACCATAACCTATACACAAGCTGCTACAGCTGTTCTCTCTGCAAAATTCTGCAGCCACTTTATTTGGTTAATCTTCGAATACCACAATCGGCTGACTAACCACGCGCCAGTAAACACGACTACGCAAATGAGCACAAATACACGCACTTTCTTTGCCTTCGCAAGGCATTAGCTACACTGCCGTTAATGTAGCAACAACTGCCAGGTATCTCAACCAAGTCTGGCACGTCCGAGTCTACTGAAACCTGTGCCAACCTTCAAGCACAGCAAAACTTAAATGCTCTGAACGGTTCCAACTATGCAAACAGCACATAGTCTACTCGGGAATCTTCGCTACACTCTTGTCAGTGCCCTTATTTCTCGGTAGCATGGCAAATTGAACTCTAATTTCTAACTCAGACTTTAAGCTTTCCCAATTTTAAGAGAAAACACAGTAACATCCGATCACTCTAAATCTTTAGCTCAAAACAAAGTAGTCTTTCCCTTTTTGATTTCGCACACACAAAAAAGGAACAAAAAAAAAACAGCTACTTCGAATGGCTACGCGGGCGTGAGGGCTGAGTCACCTCCGCCGAGTCGAAGTGATTAGCCCTTCAGACGCGCCCTCTGGGGTCGCGCTTTGACTGATGACACTGCTGTCATTTCGTTACAAAAGGCCACCAAAAAAGCCATCTACGACTCCCTCTGTCGTCTCCGCGCCCCCTCGACACGCTCAGAAAGCCTTGGTAGCGCCTGCAAAGTCGAGAACCGGCTCTTGGCGACCCACAGCGACCAGCGCGAGAAGCTGTTCTTTGTTGTCGCACCCAGCACGAAGCTCGGCTACCCTTTCGCCCTGCGCGCTTCCGGGAATCCAGTGCCGAAAGTGAAGGACGCATCCTTTTTTTCAACTGCGCGCGGTGAACATGCCTGCGTGCGGGGTCTCTGTTTCTCAATCCCTGTGCTCGCATGCGCTGACGGTCGCGCAACCTAGCGCTTCCCCGTCTCTCGGGCTGCTTTGCCTTTTCCCTTTCCGCCTTCTTGTCAGGTACGGGTTGTCTGGGCTTTCCCGCAGGCCGATGCCCTTTGAAAAAACCCCCTCCTGCTCTGCTTGGAAGATGCGGTCTTCCCTTTCTGTTACTGCGGTCAGGTTTACAACAATCCACGCGTGTCGCCTGACCAGTAACTTTAGCCGCAAGCTTGCGAGCTCTAATGCGGGAAGGCTTCTCTTTCCCTTCTGCCGCATTTTCATCTGTGCTAACACTAGCACCTGTACGCGCACGCGAATTTAGGGCCTGACATTTCAACCGTTTCCTTTTGGTTCTTGCCCTTTTCCTTTTTCGCTTTGAACTTTCCGCGTGCACCGCCTGAACCAAGACTGTTTCCTCCAGCCCTTGACATGACTTGCCTGATCCTTCCTTAGGCGGCAAATTGACCTCTTTGCCTTCGCAACAGATGGTCATCTCTACAGAGCTGACAGACGGACCTTCAGCTGCCCCGGAAATGAGCAGTTCGCTCCCCTGAAGGTAGTCCTCTGCAGCTGGCTTATCGCTCTCAGTGCTTTCCTCTGAAACGCACTGCTCATCTATAATCGGGCTCTCGTCCTTTGTCTCAGCATGGCGTTCAATACTGCGTTCTAACCCGACAGCAGCTTCACACTCTTGATACGCCAGCTTCGCCGAGGTAGCCATAACCCTGGCTTGGTCACTGGCACCGCAGTGACGCCTCAAATCGGAGTTGCCACGATTCACAATTCCTAAAGGGCTCCCCTTTGTTTCCCTTTTGAAACCTCTACCTTTGGGGAAATTATCCCTCTCACACCCGTGCCGGTTAATCGCCTGTACAGGCCCCTTTCTAGCGTCCTCACGCTTAACCAAATCGGCCACGGTTTCTACTCTCACTGCACAGCCTCTCTTCGGAGCTCTCTCTATTCTAAACCGCGGGTGCCGGTTAGACTCCGTTTCTCGGCCCTTATTCGCAGGTTTGCGACTACCTGACTGGGCGACGGTCTGTTTAGCTAGCTTGGGAAGTCTCTCTTGGCTCGGCTTTGTCCGACGCCATCCATGCCCTCTCCACTCGTTTTCTGAACGAGCTCTCGCGGAGTTACACTTAGCTAACTCGGAGACGGTCTCTGTAGCCTCTCTATTTTGGCCGTGCTCTGTTGTGTGCCATCCATGCCGGTTTTGCGCCATTTCGCAATCCTGTATTATGGCGTCATGTCTCTCTAACTCGGCGATGGACTGGAACATTGAAGGCCATGTCTTGACGGAGATAGCGTCACTCATTGCTACTTCGTTCCCATTAAGACCACTGAGCATTGCGAGCCGCCTTTTCTCAGCCTCGAGTTTAAGCTCTTTTAGCTCCGCTGCTAGCTTCTCCATACACTCCTGGTGCTGTGCCTCTCGTTCCTCTCTTTCCGCTTCCTCAGCTCTTTCACGCTCCTGTTCTTTTGCCCACCTGTGCGTATTATCCCAAGCAATTTCAAAATCATCTTCTTCTTCCGTTTCAAAACTTTTGATTGCCTGGATAATATCCGAATATTTTGCTCTTTCCTCCACATCCACACTTAACTCATCGCACAAGAACAACAGTTCTGTCCTCGACAACCTCGTCAGGTCCACGGTCGCTGCTTTCAAATATTGGCTTTGCTCGCTCATGGTGATTCTGAGCAACTACCCCTGTGCTACAGACATACAAACACCGATCAACCAGCAGTTCAAATTATTAACCCAGAATTTGAAGCCTGGAGGATCCAAAGCAAAAACCAAACACTCACCCGCAGATGCAGCACCATGTCACCCGGTTCATCACACCGCTGCCAACCAGTTGTTGACTATGGGAGGAGTTGGGGCTTCTATCCCACCGCTGCCACCAGTTGTTGACGCTGCCACCAGTTGTTGGCGATGATGGGTCGGTTCGGGGTCGTTGCTAGCTCGCTGCTGCTGCTGCTCGCTTGACGGAACCGTGGTCAAGCTTCGACACCCGTTCCCACCACCACCAGGACAGGAGTGCCGCCAAGTCAAAGAGTTAAGTGATGGGAGGAAGATTACAAGAGGGTTTATTTACATCTTTTTACAACATGGTTAGAAACTGAAGGGAGGCTCAAGAGAGCTCAAGTGAGAGGCTTGAAGAGAGCTCAAAATGAGGCGAAGAGAGCTGCTCTGCCGCATTCGTTCTCGACATTTATACTGTTCGCCTTCCCTAAATTCCCTAGGTTGAGGACGCCCACGCCGGGGTGGGAGGGGCCCAGATCACAAACAACACAAACTTGTGCGCACAAACACACCACTGCACTTAGGGCCACGCCCCCGTCACATGTGGAGTCTGAGGGAAAGAAGGTTGTTGTCGAGGTAGCGTTGACTTCGGTAGGTGATGGCCTCCGGCCAGTCGAAGGTTTCTGCGGGTCACCGACATCTGCTGATAATCAGACACCCGCCGCTCGAGGCCGGACGCGAGGTCACGAAAAGGCCGAAAGTGGTTCCTCGTGCTTGGGTCGGAGATGATGCCCGCCAGCTTGTCGCGGTGCTTGGGCACGCCAAAGAGCAACCGGAGACGAGGCCCTTTGTTCCCTGGCACGGTCACGGCAAATGGGGAAGATAACGTTCGTCTCCCCGAGGCGGCGGCGGCGTTCTACACGTGCAGGCACTTTGTGTAGGGGGTCTGGTTTTGGTCCTGCACTCCAACCGGGCAAACTCCGTAATTGAAGCCAGCTGTCACCTGGGTCCTCTCAGTGCGTGCGGTCCATGGCGGCAGGCCCGAAAGTAATCACGCTGAAGTTGCCCGCAGCTATGCACAGTAGAAACAGGTGTGCTGGCGGCCACCCGGCGAGACTTGTTGACGTCGATCTTAATAGCGGTTGAGAAAATTTCGTGGTCACGAACATGCGCATGCAGCCAAGTTTCAGTAAGTACAATGATATCAGGGTTACAGGTGTCTACTGCAGAAGTGAACGAGTCGTGTTTGTTTTTAATGCTTCGAATGTTAGTGAACAGGACTGATACAGGGGATAAACGACTACCACTGCCCCTCGCGCCTTGCTACGCACTGCCAGGGGATGAAAGGCCCTGTTGCGTATCAACATGTAGTGTTTGTGAGGCGCATTCTGTCACGCTGTCGCTTGCATGGTCGTACATGTAGAGTTTCTTGTTTACTGATAATTTGTTGTAGCGCAGATGAAAGAGGGGTGTTCCTGGCAAACTTTTACCAAAGGCTATCAGTTTACTTCGTGCATGACGGGTGGCGGATGAGTAGTCGTCAGATATTGCTATGTTTTTTTCTTTTAGTTCACTGCGTACGGAAAACACTTTTTCTTTTATTTTGTAGTGGCTGAATTTTGCAACGATGGGACGGCTTTTGTTAGGCGAGTATGAACCGAGACGATGAGCGCGTTCAATTGCCATGTCGGGTAAATTGACGTGAAGGCTTGTTAACATGTTGACGACAAGGGCTTCAGATTCCTCCCATGATTCCCGAGAATCAGGGAAACCGTGAAAAATAACGTTATTTCTTCGTGATCTGTCCTCTAGGTCGGCAAAGCGAGATTTCATAGAATCAAGCTCAGCGTTGCGGGCTTCCAAAAATTTTTGGAAATCCGTAACCTGCTCTTCAAAGTAATCAAAGCACTTTGTTTTTTCTTCAAGGGCATCAAGTCTTTCTTGGATGCAGCCAATCTTAGATTCAATATTTTTTTGGCTAGCTTTGATTGATTTAACATCGGCCACCAATTCTGTCTGACACTTAGAGGATTGGACAGATCGCAGCTGAATATCCTTGAGCAGTTTGAAGATAGCGGCCATCTGTTCCGAGGGCTCGTCAGGCAAAGTCAGTGTTTCTAGATTGGATTCAGAGCGCGTGTTAGGGCCAGGATTGGATTCGATGTCGCCGCAGCAAAGTAAGAGCATAGACATATGAAAGCACTCGCAAATAATTTAAGAAAGCACTTGTGGGCACGGGAGCAGCAATAAACAGATATCATCACTTCTCTTAGCATACAAGGAAAAAGGCTTACACACCTGCGAAGTGCAGAAAGGTGGAATGTAGAACATGTTGGTGTTGCTACTCCGGTGCCCACTGAAGACGGTGTCGCACGGCCAGGAGTTTAAATAGGCGCTGGGAATTGACGTCATCGTGGGTGACGTATATGCGCCGTACGATGGGCGCATCTGTCCGGGTGAATGCAGCGGGACGTAGATATCGGGACCGGCGTGGTGGTTGGGTAATGCCACACAATCTGAATGGCTTGGTGAGGGAACGGTAGCAAGCGCTGACCAAAGCAGAAAAGACGCCAGGAACGCCTGCGAAGTGCAGAAAGGTGGAATGTAGAACATGTTGGTGTTGCTACTCCGGTGCCCACTCAACGCCAACTCAACGTTACACCTATCATTTTTCTTTCCATAGCTCGCTGCGTTGTCCTTAATTTAAGCTGAACCCTCTTTTTTAGCCTCCCCGTTTCTGCCCCATAGGCGAGTACCGGCAAGATACGGCTGTTGTATACTTTTCGCTTGAAGGATATTGGTAAACTGCCATTCATGATCCCAGAGAGCCTGCCATATGCGCTCCACCCCATTCTTATTATTCTAGTTATTTATTAGTTATTCTTCTAGTTATTACGCTGAGGTATGTTTTCATAGTCTTCGCGTAGAAATGTATGACCGTCCAACTTGTGCTTTCTCTACAGTTCCGGTTCATGTCGAAGACCCTGGAGGAGAGCAATGCTGGCCACCTGTGAGTGGGGCCCGTTTACCAGCTGCACGGTACAGTCTCGCTGCGCAAAAGAGCATCTGCATATGTCTAGTACTATGAAATTTTCTAACTGCACAGGTTTATTGTGCAATACAGTTAAGCTGTTAACTAGACCTTTGTTCATGACAGTCTTCCCATAGCGCTAGAGCTAACTAGAGACTCAGAGCAAGAAAGAATGAAAGAATTCAACTATTCACCTCAGCAATACCACCGAAACAAAATAGGCAGGTAAAAAAATTCACAGGGACGCCCAACTACCCAACATGCTGCCATTGCGATAGCATTAAAAGCTGTTGATGACTTCGCCGGAAGTGACGTCACTTTCGGTGAAATCATGAAGAGATTCTAATACGATCTGGTGAGGTCACTTTTCTCCAACCAACTGGCGAATTTTATGAACAACGGCACATTTCTTTTTTCCGGATCAGGCCTTTAATGTTGTCGCATTAGAACGCCTCTCAGACGCGCTCAAAGACTAATCACCGCTCAAAGACCAATCAAGATCAATCAAAGACCAATCAATTAGACATACAGTCAGTATCGATGGTAGCGTGAACCGCCTGCAGAAAATTTCCTATAACGCATCTTATAAGGTCTTTGTTACAAAGTCTTATAACGGCGCCTTCTTGAACTCTCCGTATTTTCCATATTTTAAGCGCCTTGTTAGAAATTTTCACGGTGATATTTGCACTGAGTCTCGTGCACGTAAGCAGGGTCAGGTCTGCCCATTAAAGCAGATATGAACCACCGCTTTTGCAGGTGACTAGAAACTCCTTGCAGACTGTACTGCCACAGACGATAGAAGTCTTTCCGGAAGATTTTTGTGCGAGAGCAGAGGATAAACCAGATGTACTATATTTAGCTTCTGTCGTTTCCCTGAACTCGAATAGTCCACATCGTTTTCTCTTAACATGCAGCTCTGTGACCACCACCCTTCTTACCAAAAGGATCACCCTTTCCCCATTACCAAGGTCGCAACCTGCAGAATTGCCCACTGCCAGAGTGGAGGAAGGCTGTCGTCGTTTTTCCCTAGGACCGGCTAATGTATTGTGCTACGATGATGCTATAGATATGCGAGAGGAGAAGAAAATGTTGCTTCTGTGCTCCGCTTGTGAGCAGTACACTTCACCGTCTAACTAATTACACAGTTCTATTCTTCACAGCAGGGCAGTGTGCCCGCTGAGTGAGGTATCTCAGCATGCCTGATATATTTAGGGCTGCCTTAAAGAACTATAGACACCTAATTTTATTGCGTGTTTTCTTCTTTTGAACGATGCGTTAGACATCAGAATATATGAATTACCTCGCGGTATTCGCTTACGACCTCTAAGACATTTACAATTGAATTTCTTCTCTCGTGCTGTTTCGGTTTAATCAACCGAACGATGGCTGTGACGTGCAGTTGGTGTTTAGATGATGTAATTCACTAGAAAAACGGCAATATATTAACTGATATGTAGTTTTAATATACTACAACACTTCGTCCAGCCTTTTTCAACACCTCGAATGACAAAATACGACCTATCAGCAGTTATATAGCACATTTTTTTATTCTTCACGTGACCTAAACATCAACTATACGTCACAGCCATCGATCGGTAGTTGAAACCGAGACAGCTTCAAGAAGAAATTCATTTATAAATATTTATCGGTCCCAGACTAATACCACAATGTGCTAAATGTATACCAATATCTAACGCATCTCTTGAAAGAAGAAAACACGCAAGCAAAAATTTGTTGTCTATAGTCCTCAAAAGGAAACGGAAGTGGAGGGTGAACGAGAAATGTCTGACACTTTTTCTCACCCTTAAGCTAATGTGAGAGAGCAAGCACATTACCCTCCCTTACAAAAATTTCTTTAAACAGTTTATAGACTGTCCATAGACTTGTTTATAAAGTCTATAGATCTATAGACTTTGTATACACAAATTCTATAGAAGCCCCATCGACAGTCTGTAGGCAGTCTGTATATTTATGACTGTACCCTTTTAGCAGATATTTTTCTATAAACAGTCTGTAGACCACGATCAGACGGAGGGAAAATTTATATCTATAGGAATGCAATACTGTCTATAAGAAGTCTATAGACAGTCTATGTGCAATTTTTATAAGGGTCCAGCGCCTGTCGTTGCATACACCTGTCTGCTTGTGATGATGACTCAATCAATGGCGGTTTCGACCACGCAGCATGCAGCAGGCGGTGTTCTTCGCGTTGATGACTGCTGTCCTCTACCTGCTCATCATCGCCTACCTCATGCTCCAGACAGGCGGTAGCCTTGCACAATTCTGCTGTATGCCCAAGTGGGTGTTACCCGCCGCGGTGGCTCAGTGGTAAGGCGCCCGTCTACTGAGCCGGAGTACCCGGGTTCGAACCCGACCGCGGCGGCCGCGTTTCGATGCAGGCGAAACGCAAAAGGCGCCCGTGTGCTGTGAGATGTCAGTGCACGCTAAAGAACCCCAGGTGGTCGAAATTTCCGGAGCCCTCCACTACGGCACCTCTTGCTCTCTTTCTTCTTTCACTCCCACCTTCCCTTACGGCGCGGTTCAGGTGTCCGCCGATATATGTGGGACAGATACTGCGCCATTTCCTTTCCTCAAAAACCAATTTAACAATTTTTACCAAGTGGGTGCCAGAGATCAGCAAGTTACTTTGCGAGTCACTGGAGTAGTTTTGGGACGCGTCGTGGGCCTTCTATCGTCAGGTATAACCTAGTAACTTAATAACGCAGCAGCAAATGCCCCTGAAAGGAGATCCACCAGCCAATTCCTTCGACCGATTGTCATGATGCCGTGGTCGAATATAGTTTGGTTCATTGGGGTTTAACGTCCCAAAGCGACTCAGGCTATGAGGGACGCCGTAGTGGAGGGCTCCGGAAATTTCGACCACCTGGGGTTCGTTAACGTGCACTGACATCGCACAGTACACGGGCCTCTAGAATTTCTCCTCCATCGAAATTCAGCCGCCACGGCCGGGATCGAACCCGCGTCTTTCGGGTCAGCAGCCGAGCTCCATAACCACTGAGCCACGACGGCAGGGCACGCGGCCAACCATAGGCTCCCGCTAAGGTATATTGCGGGAGCCTGGCGGGTTCAAAAGGATTAACCGTGGATTAACGTGATTAACCGCAACGTCATGACTATCTATCGACGCCATTGACAAGACGGGCCTTTTTTGAGGAGCATGTTCAGCTGCGTTCTTGAGTTGTACCCGATCATTGCTACGCGGTTCTTACGTTTCGAGAGCATTGCAGTGTGCTATTTACGGCAGTCGGGAAGGTCGAACGGTTCTGATGAAAACTGTAGTAGGCGATCTACTTCCTGCACAGAGAAACAACTCAGAAGAGGGGATACCAGCCAGTGCCGGGGGTCGAGAACAGGATGGCCATCGCCGTCCGCTGCAATCAATGTAAAGAAGGCTGCAAGCTTTCTGGTCAAGGCTCTTTAAATACTGACAACCATCTAGAGAATCATATGCGTTTGATGACGGCAAATTCAGAGCCTTCTGGTTGCGTCTCGCGTAGCAAGAAAGTTAGGTTAGCACCAAAAAGGCACTATTCGTAGTCTAAGCTACGCACATGAAACAAAAATTAGAAGCAGCAAGTTAGTGCTTGCTTGGAGAAGATACATTTTATTTTATTAATTAACAAAGAATTGAACTTAATAAGCAACATCCGAAAAGTTACTATCACCTAAGCGTGCTAATGAAGCAGTGTAGTTGGTTCCTGTTAGTACATAAAAAATATCTGAAATTCCAGAACTTCCCCCTCCCTCAGAACGCCCATGCTTGTGGTATTAAGAAATTTTGCCGCCCCGACGTCTTGAGGCCAGCGATATCAAGAATTACGCATTTCGAAGCCAACCCCTTGAGACGCGATAAGGATAGTGCTGGGGAAGAGGGCGAAGAGGGTATGATATCAGTCAGTTTAACTTTTAATCATCGGGGACCTTTAACTGTCGAAACTAGAGGAACATCTAAAAGCTTCAATCACGATTCAAACGTTTTAGAAAATCGTTCATTTCACTCTCACTCTTCTTATGCTCCGTTTAACACAGACGTGCGAACCCAGAGCGTACACGAATACGGACTGCTCCAAGGCGGCTCACGTGAGAAAGGGAAAAAGGGTAAGTGGCACGATTGAAAAAAAAAAAAATGTCCTTTGTGCGTCTTTCTGCGTGTCCCTTATCACGCGATAGTCTTAAACTGAACCTATTTGTGCCGTGTGATGTTTTGATCCCATTGGAGCATACTCTTTTTAGCGCGCACTACCCTGTTACGAAGCTGCTATACACAACGCTTTCTTCCGACAATTGTGCAATCTCCTGCGACCAATCTGGAATCCACTCATTTCGTGAGACGGCTCTTACTACGGTCAAAATACAGATGTCTCGCGGGACATACATTTCTGGACCCCTTTCCCAACCTTCTTCATTTTTGACTGTATAGCACATACATCATACAGCTAATCTGTCTACGCATGTATGTCATACGTAACAGTCCGCAGGCTCCCACTTTTAAGGCGAAAGCCTTTAATGCCTCATCGTTGTCGGCAGAAGGCTGTCAGCAGACGCTTGTCAGCAGAGGTGTCACGATTTTGACGGGTGTCCACCGAGATATGTGAGGCAGTTACTGCGTAATTTCCTTTCCTCAAATACAAGTTTGCATTTTTTTCATTACGGCCCCTATTTCTCTTTCCTCTTTCACTCCCACTTCCTCCCTTCCTGTACGGTGCGGTACAGGTGTCCATCGAGATGACAGAGAATTACTGCGCCATTTCCTTTCCCCAAAAAGCGTTGCGTTGAAAGGGCAAGGCTTTGCACCGAACGGATTGTGGTGTTCAGTGGACTACCTGGGTAGAGTTACTGTATATGTTACCATGTATGATACCTTTAGTAGCATATACAGTAACTCTATACCTGGCAGCGCTGCAACACACTGTCTCGTTACACTCCTAAAGGTGAAGCTTAAGCGTCATTAATTAGCAGTTAATGAGTATTTGGTCATTAATCAGTTATTAGCCATTAATCAGGAATTGTAATCAGTACTTAATTAGGTGTTACGTCATCCAGTGGTGACGTCACCAGTGCCACAGAGGCAGTCAAAGTGGTGCGGAAAACGCTTTCGCCTCTACGCACTTTAGGCAGTCAAAGTGCCCCTGAATTTTTGTTGCAAAACGACGTGGTTGCAGAGTTTCTCGAACCGTCCTTTTCCAGGAACCAAATTGATTTCCATCCGCAGACACCGGCGGCCACATCGGTGACAACAGCACCACTGCCCCGGTTCCGCACAAGAGCGGCACGTTCACCGCAACCGCCACTGTTCGGCTGCCGGGCGCCGCTGGAGCCGGACATCTCGCTCCAGCTTCGCACCGTTATGCTGCCGCACCCTGATTATGGGAGTCGATGACCGAAAGGAACTGAATCCAACTTGAAGCGTCTATCTCTCTTCGCAAGACAGTAAAGGATACTTTCAAGCAGCTATCCGCGAACGTACGCTGCAATGATTATAACGCAGTGCTCTACATTTATATGCCGGGCAAGGGGGACAAATAGCCCTGCTCAAGGGGACCGACGTCCAAGACACGATTTCTCAGCCGCCCTTCTTTGATTGATTGATTGATTGATTGATTCATTGATTGATCTCTTTCTGATTAGGAATGGGTAATCCAGGGATACAGGCCAATTTGTACCGGGTGTTTCAGCGAACACTTTCGAAGATTCCTGAAAATATTGGGTTCAATATAGCAACAAAATAGGTCTAGGATCACATTCTTTGCCCCGGCGGACACAATATGCTGCAAAACTCATCTAATTTTCCAAGTAATTAACAAAAACCGCTAATTAACTTTTTTTAAATTATCGTAGCTGGGT
This sequence comes from Amblyomma mixtum, assembly GCF_055824585.1. Lineage (NCBI taxonomy): Eukaryota > Metazoa > Arthropoda > Arachnida > Ixodida > Ixodidae > Amblyomma > Amblyomma mixtum. The sequence continues at coordinate 384,362,117 of NC_143014.1, read as the reverse complement.
GGTTTGTCTCAATTAGGAGTTTGATGCCGTGAACAAGGCGACGTCATATCAGTTTTTTGAAACGAAGAAAAACTCAATTTCTAGAGCCCTGCAGCGCGAACAAATCCGACACTTTTTCCCGCACGCGACCGAAACTGAGCGTTGTTGTTATTGCAACTGAAAGGATGCGCGCACCAAGCGTCCGCTGGTGACGTGTCGTAATGAACGCAGCGCCCAGTTCGAAACGCGTGTGCTAACTTTCCTCGCTGGAGAACCTCAGCGCTCAGCTTAGACCGCGGCCGGCGTTATCGACTGCTTCGTCGCTCCGAATAAGGACAATTAGTCATTGTCAGTTACGAGGACGTCGATTTTGAGAGCCCTGATGGTCGTGTCTGCAGGCGTTTTTTTTTGTGTGTGTTTGTGTGTGCATGCGTGCGTGCGTGCGCCACTTCTGGTATGGCTGCCCGATGGGCTCGTTTTTGTGCGTAATCATGAATTAATTTACTCACTAGGTTGATCATCAGTTTCCTTATAATCGCTGCGCATCAGGAACCACGTCCGAAAAAAAATTGGCGGGGACTTAGCTTTGGTTAAGCCTGGTAGGTTGCGAAAGCAAAAGCGGAGTGCGCGACGACTCAAAGCGTCTTCGGTAATTTTTTTATATTTTGTTTTTGATGTTGTTGCGGCTGAGAAAGAAAACAATCTACAGCTGGTATGACGTCACAGCAGCAGTAGTGCCACAGGTGCGCAGCGCGGCAAACACACACCGTAACTGCAGCCGGGCTATCTGAAGGAGCGAGTTGGTCGCCCATATTCACTCTGCTAAAGGTCAAACGTAACTGCGGCCGGGTCACGCGAAGGCTTGAAAGTGCGAGTAGTATTGCTTTCGCAATAAAAGAAAAACTTTGTCAGCGTGGCAAGGAGAGCTTGCGCGACAATGGATGTGTGCTATCGGGCAGTTCTTGCGGTTGTGGTAGCGTGTGTTAGCTTCAGTTTCCCAATAGAGCACAGTCGTTTGCATTTCAGGTGCTTGTCTTGGAGGTGCGCGTGTGACAACGCCATTGCAGTGCCAGTGTTTCAAATCACTTGAATGTGTGGAAGTGCCGCCTTGGATTAAAACGTCGCGCCGCATTGTGTGAATCCTGGGAATGGCCGCGCCAGCGCAACCCCAATACTCCACAACAGCGTGGCCTCCAAGATCGCCCGATTTGTCACCACTGGATACCTTCCTCTGGGGATACGTTAAGAACGAAGTTTTCAATACGGAGCCAGCAAACCTCGAAGACCTGAAGGAGCGTATCAAGATACCAATTGAAAAGATTCCCCGAGAGATGCTAATTTCTGCCGTGAATTCCATCAAAGACCGCATTCTACTGTGCATCGCAATGGACGGCTAACATTTTGAACACGTGATGTGAAAATGGCTTCTTTTCATCCCATATACTAGTTCTTTCCTCTAGTGTCCAAGTGGGGCTGCAACCAACTAAATCCACAAAAGGTACAAATTTCATTCATTCGTGTTTGTTATACGACTAGAAAGCGCTAAACATCTGCAGACAAGGTTTCCCAATTAAGTACTATCACTTCTTACAGCACGGGACGTGTCTCATCCAGCACACGGCAACCGTATTGAGGCAACCGGTACGCTGCGCCTTTTTGCTAAAATTGCAATGTTTTCAGTTAGAATCTTTTCATCTACGAAGCCATTCTCGTTTATCATAGCAGTCAAGCCGACACCGCATAACAGAAATAGACGCATGACAGAAATAATACAATGCATGTCGATATGCCGTCACTATTTAACGTTAAACAGTAATCTGCACATTGTCAGAGAAGAGTACCTTTATCCCTTTCACGAAGCTACTGACAAAAAGATTAAACTCTTTCCGGTGTTAACCAGACATGCAGTGCGCCAGGTGTGCTTATGAGTGTTCCCAAAAGCGACGGTCGCGTAGCAGACGATGCCTATAATTTTCCTTATTCCGAGCGACGAAGCAGTCGATAACGTCGGCCGCGGTCTGAGCTGAGCGCCGAGGTTCTCTAGCAAGGAAAGTTAGCACACGGGTTTCGAACTGGGCGCTGCATTCAGTACGACACGTCACCAGCGGACGCTTCGCTTATACCATACTTCCGGCGCTCTTCGTGAGCTCAGTTTCGGTCACGTGCGAGAGAAAGAGTCGGATTTCTTCGCGCTGCAGGGCTACAGAAATTGAGTTTTCCTTCGTTTCAAAAAACTTATATGACGTCGCCTTGTTCACGGCATCAAACTCCTTATTGAGACTAACCTCCCAGCTACGATAATTAAAAAGTTAATTAGTGGGTTTTTGTTCATTACTTGGAAAGTTAGAGAAGTTTTGTAGCATATTGTGTCCGTCGCGGCAAAGAGAGTGATCCTACAACTATTTATTTGCTATATTGAACCCAATATTTTCAGGAATTTTTTAGTGTTCGCTGAAGCACCCTGTTTATGTCCTCAGTATCCCTTTAACCAGGTTAAATGACTCCCGTAAAGTGTGTTCTGCTTCAAAATGTAGCATTACAAAGGAGGAGGCAACTTTACGCATTACATCTTTATTGCTGCTTTACCGAAAAAAAATTAAGGAAAACAAAAATAGCCTGCTTTTATTCTCGGAGAGTACACTTCAAGCAAAACGTGCTCCTTGATTTGCTTCTAGGCAACAGAGGCCGACGCGCACAGGAGCGAGCAGGATGCTTTCTCCGCTACACAATAGGCTGCTTTTGTGCCTACAATGTTCAGCCTGCATATACGTCGGTACATAACAGAAGCATTAGCTGGTTTTGGTTGTTGGCAGGCTGGTTATCACCGAGAGAGGTAAGAAATATTTGTATAAAAGATGGCAGAAGGAAACATTGTGTTCCGATTTTACTTTGCTGAAGCGACGTTACGCTTCAGTCCGCACATGCTCTTCTCCACCAACAGACGAGAACCGCATAGGACAAAAAATTGGCTGTGGTTTAGCTCTGGTTCAACCTGGGGTGACGCGGGAGCTCCGCCGAGCCGTCCACTTATACAGCTGCGACACTTCTCCCCTTCTCCACTCACCCCCCCCCCCCCTCGACACGGCGGATGCGCACAGCTGTTGCAGCTTGGTTCCGCCGGCGGCAGCAGCTGCTCCGCACCACGTGACCAACCGGCTCAAGGCCACGGAGCTCAAGGGGTGCCACGCTGAAGGCTCGGAAGAGCTGGCGTAGTGCAGCTCTCGCTACAAAAGAGGATGGGAATCGAAATGAAGCACTAAAACATGCCATGCAAAGCGGGTGTCATTCCCCAGTGCCATAAGCAGAGCAGAGTAATCTCTCGTGATGACGAGCTCGACGTGAGGTACACGGCCCAAACAGCCGTGTCAAACAGTGCCTTCGAACGAGATAAACAGTGTATACCAGCGCTCTGAGAGACGTGTCTGCTCGTCGTTATAGCTTTCATCTCGTTGCGCTCGTACTGACTCACCGCGTTCATCAACATGAACATGTTGTTGTGCTGCCCGCTGGCGGCGCTGCAGTCTGTGGCCGTTATATCACAGATTGTTAATCAACCATGACCAGTGAAATACTTTTTCTCCCAGGAAGCAGAGAAGCCGTCTTCTCCGTCACCCTTCGTATTATTTCAGGGACGAATGCTCATCGCGGTCTCATCCTAATGCCTATAGCTGTCAGCCTTCCTCTAGTTCAGCTGTGACTCCAGGCCCTTTAGTGTGTAATGAGGAGGTAAGATGCACATCTCACCAATTCTTCAGATTTAGAACCATATAGCTGCGCAATAGATATACAAGCACTCTGAAAACGTACGCCTCTGTCAGAAGTTTAGAGCCCATGGGGATTGCTTCTGGGCTGCATTGCTTTGCTCGTAATGCGACCTCAGCTTCCCAAATCTCCTGACGGTAAGAAGATTTTTGGTCCTGCTCCCTCCGATGCGTAGGACTTCAACGAGTGCTACACGAGCGCCACAGTGGTGCTTAGAAGCAAAGCCCGTGGGCTCTGAACTTTTGACAAAGGCTGTACTAGATTAAGCGCTCCTCAAAGTGATCACCAAAATTTTCGGTCCTTATGCAGTTCAGCAGCTCCACAGAACACTAATTCTGTGGATACTTGTCTCCTTGGCGAAGAATGCACAACACGTACGCACTACACGACACTACTACGCACTACAGTACACTAGCTCTCACACTCGTGTATCACGTCAACGCATGCGCTCAGCTCGCGACGTACAGACTGAATCATCCAGATGTGCAGAAACAGGAACGACTTGTCATTGGCAGTCCTAAGTTTATGCGACACTTGAAGCATCAGCAACGGATTCAGTGTCGCAGTAACCGCACATCAGGAAAAATCCTATGCGCTTCCATCTTATCCATCGGCTTAACTCACTTCCTTCAACGCGTTACCGTCGTAGAAAGATAATGTGTCTAGAGGAGCCCAAGATATGAACCAGAATTCAAGACCGTCGAGTGACGATTACACGAAGGGCGCACACTGAAACGACTGCGCGAAATACAATCAGAAATAAAAAGCGCGTAAAAACTTTAGTTGCACTCGCTGTCCGCATTCAGGCTAATCACACACAAAATTCGAGAAAGCACTATGTCAAGCCACGAAGCACAGTGATATGACGTCACAGAAACGAGGTGAGAAAGTTTATCGCGCATGGAAAGCATGAGGTGCCGTCGCGACACCATAGTCTTCTGCGCAGGTTGAAGCCATCGCATACAGCAAGCTCCGCGGAACTAGAATCTTGTATTACTTATTACTCAAAATTTCTCATAGTATCCTGTATACGTCTTATTCAAGATATTGAACGAAATCTTGTAAGGGGTTTTATATAGGAACAAAGGGTCTTGCTCCAGAAGACCTCATATCAGTTCGGCCTGAATCCCTGCGGTGGTTGAGGCGACATGGGCCGCATTTTCGCCAGGTGTCGCCGATGCAGGTTCAACGGGCGGGTGGACCATGCGGGCGAGGGTTGTAGGGTCGGAGGGCGCCGTGAGAGACGGTGGCGCCCCACCGCTGCCTCCGGCAGCCGCCGATGTGGCTTTATCACCTTTCGGCGGCTGCGGCAACGGCTGGTCTGGCTCCGAGAGGTTGTTCATGCCTCGCAGCCGTAGGAAGCGCAGGTACTCGTAGCGCTCGTCGGGGTCCTTGGGGCCCCAATCGTGCGAAGGCAAGAGCGCCTTCTGCAGCACCTGTGTAAGCGAAGGTGTAAGCAAAGAATTTTAGACGCCATCAGTTAAGTTGCCGGGCTGTTGCGCCGGGGTCTGTCGGGCAGCACACAACCAGAAGGCGTTACGTCGGTCATCCTTGGTTTTGATTTCTTTGTTTTGTCAGGGCCCCTCGAACAGCCCCTAACCAGGCGCCGTTCGTGAGTATTTGTGTTGAAACACACGCGGTAAACTGCAGGAACGACTGTTGGCCTACTGCGAGGAGCAAAAGCAGGCGTTCATGCCGGAAAGCGAGGCCTACACGCGGACCCCTGGGGTTCGGAGAAGGGAGTGAAAAGTAGGGTTCGACAGGAAGCCCAGTGAGGAGATACGGCCGTCCCAGAGAGGGGCGGCGCACGATGGGAGAGGGGCTAGAGCAGTGCACGTGTTCGCTTTTCTGCTGTTTTCGCTGTTTTTTTTTTATTTTGTGTCTGTGTGCCACAGCTGCAACAGCGCAAACTTCGTAGGCTTCGACTACGCGCAGAAATCGCGCGATGCTTGCGGCTAACGGCTTCGCGGGCGCCCCAGTGCCATTGGTTATTTCGTTTTTGAAGAAACACGTCCAACTAGGTGTTGCAAGCTCGTCTCCGATTTACGAAACAAACTGTAGACAGAATGCTGCGATAAGTGATTTAAGGGGCGGCATTTACGGCGCCAAGCGCGAGACGGGATATACTCGAGGAAGCTCGGAGAAAATCTACATGGGGGACATCGGAGCGAGAAACTTCGCTTAGGTGAACTTGAACAGAAAAAAAAAATCTTGATTTCGCACAAAAAGTGAAAAGGGAGGGTGGAGAAAAAGATGTTTGAACACAGCTTGCATATTTCACGTTTCAAGATTACACAAAAACCTATAAAGAGTTAAACGCTGCATGAAAGACTACAAGCTTCAAAGTTGCGAACTAACAAAGGTACAAGGTAAAGGACAGTAATTGTTTACAGAAAAAAAAGTAATATAAAAAAATGAAGATCGGACAAATATACGTGGAAGACAGTCATACAGACGCAGCGCACTAGTCTAAAGCGAAAACACTAATAATTACAATGAAGCGAAAACATCCACAATGATTATTTCTATTGGCATCACAAATGTTCACTGTGACATAAGAATATCTGAAAAATGCGGTTGTTTTCAAGCCTTTCCACATTCATGCTTTCCCAGTGGAAGCGGTTAAGGACTCCTGGTAACGTGTGCGCTATTCTTTGTTGGAAATAGTATGTACGCGAAAAAAAAAAATGTTCTAGGGTACCCGATGACAAAAGGGGTAGACGCGGTGTATGTTCTCTAAGTTTGCCTGTATTAGAAATGTGTCAAGTTTCCCCATAATCGCTCGCTTGTAGCACCTAATTAACTTGTAGCTATATACATCAGTAGCTTTTTATATATTGTTTTTGAGGAAAAGTGGTTGAGTGTGTTAGTAAGAAATATTCTCAATTGCTCATATTGCTTTCTCCTGCAATAGAATTAAGCTCTGTATATTATTTAATGTAGTGTTCCCCCAAATCAGTGAGCAATAATTAAGCTGCGAATGAATTAAAAAATTGCAAAGAAGTTTTTTTTTTTTGAACACCAGTTGGAAACAAGTGACGGCACCTATTTGAAATACCAACAGCTTTTTGCACTTTTGCGCAAAGAATCTTGACATGTTTGTTCCAAGTCATGTCATCTGAGAAGGTCACCCATGTGTTTTCACACTTTTATCGCAAGATGTACTAAATGGTCCTAATCTTATAGCATCTGTCATTTTGCCGAAAGTCCCTCGAGCTCTCAAAAGAACGCATTTTGTTTTTGCTTCGTTGATTAACAGGTTGTTTCTTTGCGACCATTCTTGACGCGTATTGCAAACGGAGCTTGCTTCGCGAAGAATACATGATAAAACTTAACGGGAGAGCCAGCGCTTGTGACGTAAAGAGATGTAAGTGCCACTGTGGCCTAGAGTAACTGTTCGACCCGTGATAATGTAATCAAGTGTACATAGTGTCCGAAGTTGTTTAGTTCTTTCCTGCGACATGTCGCCGGATCACCGAACCGTCAGGAAACTTTATCACCGACATCGATCGTAAAGAACCTATCCCTCTCTCACCTGAAATTAACTGCAGCGTCCTTCATGTATTGAACTAGCGAGTACGTCTTCAGGTGAAAATCGTTATTATGGCGAGAGTCTGAGCGCTCCGTTCTTCGTCGCGTGCTCCCTGTAAACTGCGGTATGAACGAACCTTCCATTTGAGTTGTTTTGAGCATGCCAGCCACAAACTTTCACCGATAAGTAATACATTAAAAAGGAAAGAAGACGAAAAGCAGTAAGAACAAAACGGCATCCTCCTGACTGATTCATTTTTTTTCGTGTCCTCTCTGACAATATGAATTCACAATTATCATAAAGCAAAACTAGCGCAGGAAGAAGCATTGTTGGCCTTTAGATTTGGTGCTGCCGAAATTTGTGACAAATGTACACAAAAGAAGCAATATATTCGCAAATAAAAAGTGTTTATAACCGTAAGACATCTACACACAATGCCGCCCCACCCAGACGTAATAGCTCGTTCTTCCTCGCTCACCACTGGGCAGGCGGCTGCGTTTAGGGCAGAATGTACGCCTAGCCAGGGCGTCGTGTGGAGAGGTACTGACCAGGGTACAGTCGTAACATCGCAACTCTTTTCTGCCGCTATCTGTCTCGTCACTACGCCGTCATCCCTGTGAGCTGTGCTTCCTCCTCACATCCGTGGGATACTCAAGCAGTGGATCATGCAAACTGCTGCATCGGTAGAACGAAAGGAGCGCGTCCTTAACCACTCACGCGTCCGCAGGTGTGCCAGTGGTAGAGGGCGAACACTGCGATGATCTTCATGGCGATGAGCACCGAGCAGATGCCGACCACGTTCACCCACGTGGGAAACGTGTAGTCCCCCAGCGTGAGTGGCTCGCCGTACATGCACACGTCCGCCACCACAATCCACTGCGAGGATCGCAGTTTTTGAGACCATTTTTGTCAAGCGTGAGAACGAAGGAAGGAAAGAAGCAAGGTAGACAGGAAAGAAGGAAAGGTAGCGAAGGAAAAGAACGAAAAGAACGAGAGAAAGGGAACGCAAGAAGGAAAAGAAGGGAAAAGGAAGAAAAAGGAAAGAAGCAGAAATAAAGAAGAAAAAAGAGAAAGAGAGGAAGAAAGTCACAAGCTGGATTCGCTGCCTGTAAATTCGGGTTAAATTCGTGGTTCAAACGTTCTGTATATATCAGCAGACGCTTGATGTCTGTCACTACCTTCTTCGTTTGTGCGTCCCCTCCCTGTAGCATCACTGAGGTTTCCACACCTCACTGGCCCTCGTGACTGACCAAAGCACGTTGGCTGCGATTACAGACACAGCAACTTTACGGGCATCCTCCCGAGAGGGACCAAGATCTCTTTGGGGCTGCCAATAAGGCTAGCTTGTGATAAAGGAGGCCTTTTTCTCCCATATCCGCCCCCCCCCCCCCCCCCGTTTTCTTTCAGCTGTTCCAAATAGCTCCATAAGAAGCAAGGAGGCGCTCATCTTGTTTTGCAAGCCCGATGAGCTTGTGCCCTAACATGCTTGAAGCTCAGAGTTGGCGACAGCGGAGAGGTTACAAGACGCCGACTCGCCGTGAGACAGACGGGGCAGCATACGGCCCAGCAGATCTTCAGCGCCAGGCTGGGAGGGTGACCGGACATGAACTCGATGTCGGCGCAGAACCGCTTCAGCCCTACGGGAAATCGACATAGAGTGATGCACAGAGATTGTCGCAACCAGTGCTGACAAAAACGACAACGATTAGGACGAGATAGTGCTTGTCATGTTCACTTTTGAGGTCCCTGTCTCTGCAGTCGGACAAAACTCGAGAACCAAGTGGCTTTTTCTTGTCAAAAGACCCCCTTCCAACCAATGGCGCAGGCCGATTCTCATGAACCTGCTAGCGCGACAATGCAGGGATTGGCCGACGAAAGGGGATAGTCACCTCCTTCAATGGTGGGGGTAGTGCCCTCCCTTCATTGTAACACTGGGTGGCTCATGCGAATCGGCCGACGCCATTGGCTGGAAAGGGGTCCTTTGACAAGAAAAAGCCGCTTTGTTCTTGAGTTGCATCCGTCTACAGCATGCTGTCAACTCCCTGTAATGGCAACAAAGCTGAAGACTCTACTCCTTATCCAATAATAGGGAGCCGCACCGTAACCGAGGACGACAACCAGGAGCTCGGCGAGGCCTATCCATGGCAGCAGGTAGCCGCCCAGATAGGTGTCCATCACGGTGAGGATGTAGAGGCCCCCGCGGCTGGCCATGGGCATGCCGCACACGAGCGCACACACCGCGAAAGACAGCAGGGGCCCGTACTTGCGCAGCGCAGGATACTGGTCCTTGAACGGGGTTAGCAGGCACTCGACCGACGAGAACTGGCCGCGCGAGGACAGGAAAGAGGACCTGTTCTTGGACACATGTTCAGGAAGAAGATTATGGCGCAAAGAAGGGCTTAAACTCAGATGACGTATAACGAGACACATGACAGGAAGAGGGGTGTGCAGGGTGCGCTACGTGCAGTCGTCTGCATTCAAAGCACTGCAGCCACACTTGAAGTGCCTTACTTTTTCTCCCAGGTGCATTGTTTTTGCGACGGCCGTTCTGTGTACTACAGGCTCACATACATTCTAAAAGTAATGTTAGCTACACATATGCCACGTCCGTTACATCAGCGCACTATATGTGTGTATTGAGTGTTCGTGGGAAAGGCGAGAAAAAAAACGGTACGCAGCCCCGAATTCTTTAACCGACCGAAAAGAGACCGCGATGCATCGCTGATAGGACGGTGGTGAGCCAGCGTGGTGCAATGATGGTGAGGCGTTAGCCTGTCAGCCATTATGGGCCAGCCGAAATAAACTGCACGAAGCCATTCCTGGCTGCAGTAATATATCAGCATCACCCACCTCAGTAAAACTTCGGTTCGGGCTAGTTGGTACATGATATTCTTTTCATAATGTTTGCGCCTATTGTTCGCGCTCACCGTTCTTAATAAGAACACCCACCTCGGTGTCTATGGCGAGAAAAAAGAGCATCGCGTAGAAGGCGGCCGACCAGAGATGTGGGTAGGCGATCATGCTCAGCGCCTGAGGGTACGCGATGAACGCCAGCCCAATACCTGCACTCAGAGAGATGGGTAATTGTCAGTGAAGAAGCCATAAAGCGCGTGACGTAGACTCTTGAGTACCAATCCCTTTCTAGAGCTTTGATCCTTAACGATAGAGACGACAGAAGCACCCTCTCATAAAGAAAGGCCTACGATAAAGGACGATATTTAAGGCGTAACGTGTTAGTAATTCAGATGCGCAGTAGCAGTGATCAACGATAATTACTAATTACGAGTGATCAGCGCTAATTACAAGTAACAGTGTAATGCATCATGGTAAAACAAAGCAGTGTATAAAATGAGCATACAAGTTCCTAAGGGCAGCCCTTGATACCGGCGTCGTAGTGACGACATCTACCGACAGCCCTCTCAACGTGCACCAGAGTGTAAAAATGCCAAACCCGATGTCTCACTCACCCGACGAGACGACGTCGTCGACGGGCAATTCCAGGCTGTACGCCATGTTTCCGAGCACCGAGAACACAACCAGGCCCCCGAGGACGCTGACGACGAAGTCAGCCGCCGCAACCACGAGCGCGTCCCTGAGTGGATCACAGGAGACGAGAATTCAGTGGCTAAGTCTGCGGAGTAACACTTTCTCTTCCTTCGTTATGCACATCGTCCACAAGCGCAGCTTACATCTGTATTGCCAAGTCACAAACTATAGAACCAGTTCCTCTTCGCAGAGCAGAGAACAAGTTGTAACGGGCAACCTCCGCAGCTTGTTGGTGTACGCCGCACCCTTTATCCTGACTTGTGTCCACCGGTTTATTCGTTGACTTTGTCCCAAGTTGCGAGCGCACAAGGCGGCGAATTTGCACGTTTCGCCAAGCCTGTACACCATGCGTTACTTTGTAATATACAGTCGAGGATAGTGTCTATACGCCATGCTATTACTCTACATTATAATACCTCGTTAAAAGACGTGAAACGAGCGGCAAAAAAGCCCATGTCAATCTCCTTTCATTTTTTTTTTGCCGTTAATTCAGTGAGGCGTGAGAGCTGCAACTGCCTACCCTTGAAGCTGGTTCCTGAATTCGTTGAAGCCACCGAAGCAGATGATCATGCCCTCGGCGAGGCTTAGCGAGTAGAAGATCTGCTCAGCAGCGCTTTTCCACACCTGCGTGATGGCAGAGAAACGACTGATCAGTCCAGATGCTCATTCTGTTCCCGCTTGTTTCGAAGCTTGCGTCGCTGCCAGCATGCGATATATTAACGGTGCAAGAGGGGGCCACGCTTCTCCTGGCTTCAGTACACATTTTCTGTGTCTGTGGTTTCCTGAGCAGACTTCCTGTTGAGCAACGATTTTGAGATTTCAGCGTGCCATCTTCGCACTGCACCAGCTGGCATCAAGCGGCTAACTGACCTCAACAGACCCTGGAACGCACCAGTCAGCGTTGCAAGCTCTTTGTGATTTTAATGAAAGCAGAAACATACACATGTTCGGCTATGATAACGGTAATGATCACCCAGAATTTTCGCTGCTCAAATAAGCGCTCAATACTAGATGGACGCACGGAATCATGTGAACGCAACATATGTGTTCCCGACAAACTCAAAGGACATTCTATGATCACTATTCAAGCACTTTCTGGAGCTGCGTTTTGCAAAGGGTAGCTATCATGTCCGGTGTTAAATTAGAGTTGGTCGAGAAGCCCGCGCCACTCCGCCAAGTGTTTCATGAAGTAAAGACTAACAGCAACGAGGAGCACCTGGATGGATACCGTCCCGCGGACATTGCGGCTAAAGATTCGGCCAGCTGTACGTATTCTGACCAACGACTCATCTCTGCGTCGCAACGTATCATCGGGTAACGAACTCTAGCAGCTAGGACAATCACTACGACACCAAATATCAACAATTGCCGACAGCTGTGAAGCTATATAAATCCATGTTCTGCTTCTGAACCACATACTTCAATCTCCGTTGCATTCCATATGACTTCCGCCATGACAGGCGGCAGTTCCCTGTAGAATGTTCCCCCATAAGTGAACAGACGGAGACGCACCTTTGCGCGGAAGATGCTGGACCAGTCGGGGACCAGGTAGAAGCGAATGCCATTCGCAGCGCCTGGTAGCGTGATGCCACGCAGGAACATCATGATCTGTATGAAGAGTGGAGCCAATGACGTCACGTAGACCACCTGATATGAATAAGAGGTTAGTCGTGGTGCGCACTGCAGAGTAACGGCCACTACGCGACACTAAGCCGTAGCTACCGTTTCCTGGTTTGCTACATTTTAGTGTGCCTTTCCTCGTTACGTATTACAGGAACTGTGGCTACGACATCCATAATATTCCAACTTGTTGCGCACAAGACATTCCAAAAAACTGCGACTTCGGTCGCTGCTCTCGTCCCAGGATATCATTCCGTTCTTAATATTTTTGCTCCTAGAATTAGCCGATGCGTGCAAAATTGGTATGAAAAGGAGGCCCCTCCAACAATTTGCGTAGACCTATCGTTATGAAGTCGCGGTCAACTGTCTTGTACTTGCTTACGTGCACTTCTCCGAAAGAGTCGATCCTCCTTGTACGCCTTTCATCTACGCGTTTTTCAGCGGAAGCCAATGTGCGACACGCTGATGGTTATCGCTTCTGTCCTTGTTTCGGCAATCTGCCGCGGACCACCTCAATCGCGCACCTTTCCCGAAGTCTTGACGCCCTTGAAGACGCAAAGGAAGACGCATGTCCAGGACACCACCAGGGATGCGACCAGCGGAGGCTGCAGCGAGCCCAGGTCCTCGATTCGGCTGCTCAGGCCCGGCACGTGACGGCTGAGAGGGTGCGGGAGCAGTGTCAGCGCGAGAACTCAATTTTTTGAATTCACAAGAAGGTAATCAAATGCTTTTTTGTCTTTTCACGTTAGCGCTACCAAGAAGGTTCTGCTGTGTTTTGACATAGCTGTCCGTTCTCAACGGAATGTGTCACCACCGCTAGTCCTGTGACGTCATCTCTTCAATGTATCGGTGTGGGACAGGAGGGAGATTGTTTTATTGTCACCCTGTTTTTCAAAGCACATACTTAAAGACCCACGTGGGCCCGGGACACCTAACCACTTAGCCAGAAATGGGATTTTTATAAACCAGCAGGTCGAATTGCAAACTCAGGTGGGGATCGTGTGATTCTGTAGTGGCGACAGGGTCAGTTTTTCTGTTATACTGAGACATTACGGCCGCCTCCACCATGAACGCTACAACAGGGAGGCGGTACAGTTGTCGCTTCGCTTCTTCGATCGGCGGCGGGAGGTGCAAAGGCAGGGAGTTAACGCTGCCCACAGTGCAGTCTTTTGTGTTCTCCCGTGTCCCGTTCATTTAGCGGAGAGCTCCAGCTAATTTTTTATGGTAGGTGTACATGAAACTTTCGCCGTCGGCGCCACTTTCACCTTAGCTGAGCCATAAGAACCATGTGGGCCTAGGTGTGGTTGTTCTTGACGTTCTTGAATGTGCGCCTTTTGTGGTAATTGGATCGTAGGTGGGACAGCCCCATGTGAAACAATGAGCGGGCGCTTTTCTGCGGCATGCGATGCAGCCGTGGTGTTCGCCTCTTACCCTGAGGACCGGCTAAATTTCTGGAGGACAAATTCCCAAGACAAGCCAAAACCAATGTGTCGCCACAAGTATAGTTCAAAGTGTGCATCATTGCAAAATCCAGCGCTACTTATACATCCTCCAGGGAGAGTGGGGACACATTGTGCCACGTGTTGTTAAGGAAATATTCGTATGGTACTGTCAAACTTTCGTTTATTCCTCACAGTGGGCTCCGAGTGTACATTGATCGTAATGAAGAAAGAGTATCACCCCGGTCATTAGTGTATCGTGGGCAGACGGAAAAGAAAACCAGCGGGTTGTAAAGTAAATCGGTCTAGTGCCGCAAGGACAAAATTTATAAATATAAAAGATGAAATCGGTTTGGGGGTTAGGGGTTAAAAAGAGGAAAAGAAACCGAGAAATAAGTCTACGTCATTAGCGGTTCCCGAGCCAAGGAAGTAGGCCCGACTTCAGGGGCGTTTAGAAAGCGTTCTCTCGAGAAAACCAGCAGCCGCGGATGTTGGAGTCGATTATGATGATTGTGGTTCGTAGTGTGTAACAAAGAGTGCGAAAAAGGAGATGAAGTCAGCCAGCAGTAGCATACGCTTTCCCGGGAGACCGTGGTTGCCCCTATTTGCAAGGCCGGTGAAAAACAGGGTTCACTGCACCCTACAGAGATACCAGAAGAAAAAAATGTATAGCGTTGCATCCCGCATGTAGCATAAAGTTTATCGCTACCACTTCCAATGACGGCTCTACACGAAAATTCATTCAGTGATCCGCAAACCAGAACACAGATCGGCATTACAGTGTTCCTCTGTGTACATTACGATCACAGTGGAAGGTTTCACAAACGACTGCGATAATTTTCGTATATTTTCACCATGGCACAATGGAAGCCATATGAAACATACGGAGTCAAATGAAAAACGCGCACGAAAGAGTCTAAATTCATGCGGACTCCGTGTGACGCCATGCATCTCATATGGAAATCTTGTCGAAACTATTTAGATAATATGGTTTGTTTTAAAAGCATATTGTCGGTGCTGGCTTTCTGGTGGTGATTATGTCGTCGCGCAGCCGTGAACATCGCTCTCGTCTAAATTATCACTAATTTTGTACTATCTTGTCGCTTTTTTCTTTGCGTTTAATAAACTCACTCCCCTCTGTAATGCACTTGGGCGCTGAAGGTAAATAAATAAATATAACACGAACCGTACAGAACACATATGGAAAGCATCTGGATTTCCATAATCTTTTGCGTGTCAAATGAATTCCGTATTTGGTTCCATATGCGCGGCTCATATGCGACGTTTTACTAGGGATGCAGCTTAAAAGAGACCATAAAACGCATGCATAGGGTGGAGAGAAACATAGCGGCAGAGAAGAGTGTCCACCCACTAGAAGAACTGCACGGGCGCCGTCTGGGTGGCCGGCGTGCAGGCGTTGGCCAGGTGTTCGTACACCTCGAGGGGCACGAGCACCACGTCGGATCCCCGCGTGATGACGTGCGCGTCGGGTCCCGAGTAGTTGTCGCCCGCGTAGCGGTTCAGCAGGCGCCGCTCAACCGTCCAGCACGGAAACTGCGCGCGAACACGTTTCGTACTGTACGGCCGACTTTTGCGAACGACCGTCGGAAAGTTACAGGGTTAACTGCTCGTGAACGCCCATCGACAACTGCTTACACCGGTATTTTCTTTTCACGACGCTGATTGTACTCGATCAGGAAGAGCGAAGAAGTTCACAGAGGAACCTCTTCCCAGGCCGTCGTTTACAACCCTTGCAGCGACAGGGATCGCCAAAGGCACAACACTGGCTCGTCCAGAGCGTTAGCTGTCAAAGTCACTCGAGCATCACAGTATCCCCCCGTCTGGGCTCTTATGTGCTGAACCCCGTCCGGGCTCTTGTATAGAGCAGTGCTGCGACCTTATGTGCTGAACTTCTTTGCTGTGAGCCGCCGCTGTAGCTCATTGGTTATGGAACTCGGCTGATGACCCGAAAGATGCGGGGTCGATTCCGGCTGAGGCGGCTTAATTTCGATGAAGGCGAAATTCTAGAGGCCTCTGTACTGTGCGATGTCAGTGCACGTTAAAAACCCCCAGGCGGTCGAAATTTCCGGAGCCCTTCACTACGGCGTCCCTCGTAGCCAGAGACACTTTGGGACGTTAAATCCCCATAAACGCATAAACCATAAACATTTAGTGTGAGTGACCGCACATGGCCTTTTTTGAAAATTCAGAAGGCGGTATATTAATTACACTTTAGGTTATATGATGGAGGCAAACAAACCGATCCCGAACATTGGCCGGATGTTTACTCTAGTGGTAATGCGTTATTTAAGCGACAGCTTTAGGGTGCTGCGAAATGCCGATATCGCGTTTTGTCAACGCCATTTATACTGTATGGGTGGTTTTGGTTTAGGTCGCTTCACTCGCTTTAGTACGACGGGTAAGCTCTAGTTAATGTCTCCTGCTGATAATATTGGAGAATTCTGGTGTAGTATCAAGCCATGTGTTGTGGTGTCTATATAGTCGGATACAACTCAAGAACGAAGCGGCTTTTCCCCGTCAGAGGACCCCCCTTCCAGCCAATGGCGTCGGTCGATTAGCCTGCTAGTGTGACAATAGAGGGAACGGCGTGACAAAGCAGGGAACGGACTATCACCGACCATAGAGGGAGAGGAATGTCCCCTTTCTTCTGACACTCCCTGCATTGTCACGCTGGCAGGCTTATGAGAATCAGCCGATGCCATTGGCTGGAAGGGGGTCCTTTGACGCGGAAAAGCCGCTTCGTTCTTGAGTTGTATCCATAGAAAGTTTGCATCACGCGTGCTACCATTGGACATGAACGGTTTTATGCGCGATCGCTCATATATCCATATAAGGCCGGCGTCCGACGTGACACGCGCAGCGAGAGAAATGGTCGAGACGGAGAATTGGGAAAGAGAGGTTTAGGGGGAGCGTGGACGGCGCCGATGGCAACATGATTTCCCCGAACGTACAATATACAGCTCTTGCTGTATTACATAGCGTAATGATGATGTACTTTAACTTTATTAGTGAGACAGCAGACAGTGTTTGTGGCATGCCCCAGGTATATCACAGATTTAGTAAGATTAGTTGGGCGTTCTCTTGTCGGGCCTCCCCTGGAGGTTGTCCGCTGGCAAAGCTCCAAAGGGAAAGAGGCGCCCAGGATGCAGCCATGGCAAGTGAGCTTCCCAACATCGTCCTTGACTGGGACAAACCAGTGTGTAAGATACTGTCCCGCGGGGTCCAGGTGCTCAACTACCATCCAGGATATGGAATTGATGCCGCCATCAGAATGACTCAAATGTGTCACCAACCTGATCGCTAAAACAGTATTTTGTATTCCATTGCGGTGTTGCCCCTAAATTCGCCACATTCTTTCAGGTTGTAGATCCCGAATCTTACTGTCGGCTCTACATGCCAATGAAGTGACTGTATGGTAATACCATCCAGATATGTCTCAAAATAGATCTGGATGATCCATTCTGAGATAGCTTACAAAAATTTACCATAGAAGCGCAGCAAGTCATGTCCAAGCAAACTTCGAGAAGCTCCGTGGTCCACCTGGACGAGTGTTGGGGCGATCTGTGCAAACGCGAGCGTTGAAGACGAGTCGACCGTTTGCTTACGACACGAGACACCAACACGCCAATGAGATGAACAGATGATGGATTTTTACGGCACAAGGGCAGCTTTGGCCAAACAGCTCCATGGCACAAGGTAGTTTTCATTGCACAAGGTGGGATCAAAGGCCCATTAATTTCACTCTAAAGAAGCCCTAAAGAAGCCGAGCACCGTAAAGAACCCTAAAGAAGCCGAGCACCAGGCAGGGGAAAGCTTGTACCCACTCTCATCCCGCATGCGAGGCGGATGCTCAAACGACCAGGCCATCGAAGTTAGGCCACCGAGAAGCTGCTCTGGGTATCAAGTGAAATAACATTACTGGAATTTACAGCACAGTTTTATTTTCTTATAAAAAAAAATTACGAGGAACTTTAGCGGCTAAAGTGGTGAAAGGCGAAAGGCTGAGTGCTGCATTCTGCTACGCGATTGTTCACTGCACATTTTGTTGGTGCATTAATTAACTGCCAATTAATGACGCTTAAGCTTCGCCTTTAGGAGTGGAACGCGACAGCGTGTTGTAGCGCTGCCACGGAGTCCAAGGAACGCCACCACCCGGTCGGCGCGATGCGTTGCCCTTTGAAAGCAACGCTTTTTGAGGAAAGAAAATGGGGCTGTAATTCCCTGTCATCTCGGTGGACACCTGAGCCGCACCGTACAGGAAGGGAGGAAGAGTGAGTGAAAGAAGAAAGAGGGGCCGTAATGAGGGAAATGAAAATTGTATTTGAGGAAAGGAAATTACGCATTAACTGTCTCACATATCTCAGTAGACACTAGTCGAAAATTGTATTTGAGGAAAGGAAGTTGCGCAGTGACTCTCTCACATATTTCGGTGTACACCCGTCAAAATTCGCTCGCGGTGACGTCACGACAATTTGGACCAATCTGAAAGGCGGACAAATACGCCTTGCTCGCCGGTAAATTGGTTTTTGAGGAAAGGAAATGTCTCTGTCTCTCATATCTCGGTGGACACCTAAACCTGGCCGTAACAGGAAGGGAGGAAGATGGGAGTGAACGAAAACATCGTATTCTCTAGACGCACCTTTGTTCATTCCAAACCATTGAGCTGGCATGGCGGAGTGGTAGCGTGCTCGACTCGCACTCCGCAGACCGGGGTTTGATTCCCTAGCTCGGCCAATTTCTTACTCGGTTTTATTTGTTTATTTGGTCTGACTAGAAAGGTTAATTAGACCAATTGGTTAAGTAAGCAATTAACTAAACTCAGTCAAACTTACTTGGAGCATCACTATACGATCCCTTTAATTGGTTGCATGGTTAGTAGCCAAAGTACAATTGGCCCCGTTTGAAATTCGCGCAGTGTGACGTCACGACCGTTTCGACGAGTTGAAAAGCGTGACATTTTTGTCGACAGCTCCTGCTTACAACGATGAGGCATTAAAGGCTTCCGCCTTAATAAACGCCGGGTCATTTAGGCACGACTTGGACAGTTCAGCGTCCATCGCTTCTTCAATTACTCACTCCGACTCCAGATATCGATCGTCTCGGTGCGCGAAACCGCGTCCATATGCGCGGCGTGGAAGCCCACTTACGACCCCTGGCGCCGGGTTGTAGCAGTTGTGGTCGGCCCATGTGGCGTAGTCGCAGCTGGTCCACGGCAGCGTCTCCCGGAACGAGTAGACGAGGTAGAGCAACGCGTAGCCCAGGATCACGTTGTAGTACAGGTTGATGTAGTACAGTACACGTTGTAGTACAGGCCCTTAGATCGTTAACACAAAGCACTAAGCAGGTTCCAAACACGCGAACCGTGACTGGCGTTTATTTCTGAAAAAGCACATGGTTGCTTTCAGCACAGTGGTTGTTGCAGTATTAACGAAGGCTGTGTCGCAAACAGAAATTCTAACGCCCATTAGATCTTCCTTTCATACGGACTATAGGGTACAGGTCATTCATTTAACATTCTCCTTTATTACAAGGACAAAAAGCCTCGTTCCGTAGCAGAGGAAGAAGAAAACATTGTTACAGTGGACGTGCTGGGTATCGATCTCAGTACCTCTCCCATGCTAAGCGAGCCCTCTACTATCCCAAACACCCCCGTACGAGGAACGCAATGAACTAGAGGGAAATTTGAAGCGGTATAAGGGATGTAACAGGAGAGAAAAACCATGCTCTAATTCGTTCTGTTCGATATTGGCAAGCCACTGTTCTCCCGCACAATAACGAGTACACGTGCAAGTAACGTAAAAGCATTTCACGTGTATGTAATTGGAAGTAAAGTAGATTGTCTTGCATTTGTGGCGTGAATTCGTTACTGGGCTCCTGGTTACGCGTCCAGCAGTCAGCACTGACATGAGGCACGAGGTATTTTCCTTTATTAAATAGACGGAAGAGTGTTATTA
Source organism: Amblyomma mixtum (assembly GCF_055824585.1). NCBI lineage: Eukaryota > Metazoa > Arthropoda > Arachnida > Ixodida > Ixodidae > Amblyomma > Amblyomma mixtum. The sequence continues at coordinate 384,342,264 of NC_143014.1, read as the reverse complement.
AAATTATTTCCACGTGTACAGTGTGGTGAGAATCAGGGGCGTCTTCATTTAGCTTCTCCAGCTTCTCAGGGATATTGATTCAAAAGATGCACGGCGAAGGGAGATGAAGTTTTTGAGCTTATATTTAGAAAATGCAGGTTGTTTCAGTGATTCCATGTAGATATCAAGAAACCGCTAGGACAGATTACGGAAGGGCGAAAATGCAGGTTTGGAGGTTGGCGTCCTTCTGAAGCTGCGATAATAAAAAAGGAGAGCTGGTATTGATGTCTCTCCTGACGACTTCTAAAAATAGTTAAAAAAAGTAATCAGTGGAGGTGCTGGGTATCGATCCCAGTACCTCTCGCATGCTAAGCGAGCGCTCTACCATCTGAGCTACACCCCCGGACGAGGAACACGGCTGATTATAAGGAAGTTTAGAGCGGTAAATGGGATCAAACGGAGAGGGAAGTGAAACGCTCGCCTCTTCGACACCATTTCTGTAAACTCGGCTGCTGTCCGCTGCCCTGCCTGCGTGACCTTACGTGTACGACGTGGCAAGCGGACAGCAACTAAAGAATGTGTTTTCCGGGGTCTGACAAAATGTCGACACAATTTGTCGTGATCATCAAGTTTGTGCTGGTCCGAAGATCAAAATCCAAAACCGTCGCTGTGACTGCAGCGAGACTGGGATGCACAGCCTGCGGAATTAAGAGCTAATTAGCTCTTAATTCAGCAGGCTGTGAAAAACCTTCATTGTTTTTTTCTGCACCTGTAGGTGTGTGCACAGGTGGGCATTATTTGCAGTTATTTTGTGATCTACAACGTCTGCTGAATGACACAAGTTGACCTGTTTGGTCACTGATAGCATGTGTTCGTGTATTCAGTGCAGCCTGGCAAGACACTATTGTCATAGTTGGCTGGTCCATTTTTTGTCGTAACGATGCGGCGTGCATCCATTAAAGAAATATTGCAGTATATAAATTGCTCTCATTGACAGCATAGCGCCCGTCATACTGGCGACTATGAGAACGAGCACAGCGGAAAGCTGCGTGTTAACACTTCGCTGATCCGAAGCTGCTTCAATGCGCACTGACGGGAACATTGGAGTGGGAACGACGTGGGTCACCATCATGGCGACCACGACATAACCGCGCAACGCATCTACAGGTGACAAAATATTGACCATCGACGTTGCCTCAATATGTTTGGCGAGCACATTCTATCTTTATTACATAAAAAAAAATTGGCCACCCACAAGGATCTGCATGTTAAAGATATCATCATCATGAGCCTAACTGCATCCACTGCCAGACGTTGGCCTGTGCCATACATCCCTGTAATTAACCCTATCCTGTGTTAGCTGCGGGTACCTTATCTAAGCAAAACTCGTAATCTCCTCCGCCCACCTTCTACGCTTGCCGTCTCTGAAATACTTTCCTTTTTTCTCCGTGGCTGCGGTTAGACTTAATTGTCTTTAGTTTCGTGTAACCAGGCCAATATGTCATGCTTGCACGGAAGGCCAAACTTTTTGCGCTGCAGTTTTTGTTACATGCAATTTCAAGTAACCACTGTTTGAACGACACCTCCGTTCCATCTAACAAAAAACCCGAACTGCGAATCCTGGTGGTGTTCTGCAATTCACGCCATCGTCCAATACCACATCATCATCATCTACATGACTACGCTCACTGCAGGTCAAAGGCCTCTTCCATGTCTCTCCAATTGACCCTGTCCTTTGCCAGGTGCGGCCACCATATGTAAAGTGAGGGGTTTAACGTCCCGAATCAACACATCATGTAGGAGTTCCGAATTAATTTGGATCACTCGGGGTTCTTTAACGTGCGCTGATATCACACAGCATATGGGAGACTGCATTTCATCTGAATCTGAATGCGGCCGTCGTGGCCGGGGTTCCATAACGCGACCTTGGTACCAGCAACCGAACACCGAAGCTACTGAGCCTCTGCGGCGAGTGCACCACTGAAGTGTAGTGAAAAGATCCAGCCAGTATAGAGATTTCCCCAGGAATTGGAATTAGGGGGGGGGGGTCCAGATTTCTAAGGGGAGGGTTGCAGCAGCGGTGTTGAAAGTAGAAGAGAAGCTGTCGTCATTTTTAATGTTTTATTTGAGTCGTTGATGTCTTGTGTAAAGGTATTAACGTTTAGGACTTCCAAGAGTCATTACAGAGATGACATGGTAAAAATGGATACAAGCCACCCCCGGCCCGGCGCCCGGCTTCTTCAGGGATGTGCGCTTGGAGGAAGCTCCTTAAACCCCGCTGCGCCCCTTCGGGGGCAACCTAGTTTCGAGCACTCAGCCTGCAAAGGTGGTGGTGTTTCACTGCAAAGTGAGGAGTTCCGACTCAAAACTCGTACGCTCTAACCAGCGTGTCTCAAGACAAACACTGTAAGCGATCCTTCGTTCCGAAGAGAAAACTTCAGAGTATCACAGCTGACTAGACATGCCGGTTTTTCCGGCTGTCTGACTTGAGAGAAAAAAAAAGGGCCACAAATTGGGCTTATGCCGCACGAGGCGGACTTATGGTTGCTTGGCAGGGGAACTTATCACTCATCCGCCAAGGCAACTGTTTGGTCTAAGACCCTTTTCCCAAGCATTTCACCCTAGAAGGGTCGAGCACCAGGCCAGGGGAGATATTGTACCCATTAAAGAAACCGGTGGGTACCCGGCGGCACTGGGGATCGAACCCAGCACCTCCCGAATGCGAGGCGGATGCTCTACCACAAGGCCACGCTTCGGTGCTAAAAAAAGGGCCACAAATTGGGCTTATGCCGCACGAGGCGGACTTATGGTTGCTTGGCAAGGGAACTTATCACTCATCCGCCAAGGCAACTGTTTGGTCTAAGACCCTTTTCCCAAGCATTTCACCCTAGAAGGGTCGAGCACCAGGCCAGGGGAAATATTGTACCCATTAAAGAAACCGGTGGGTACCCGGCGGCACTGGGGATCGAACCCAGCACCTCCCGTATGCGAGGCGGATGCTCTACCACAAGGCCACGCTTCGGTGCTAAAAAAAGGGCCACAAATTGGGCTTATGCCGCACGAGGCGGACTTATGATTGCTTGGCAGGGGAACTTATCACTCATCCGCCAAGGCAACTGTTTGGTCTAAGACCCTTTTCCCAAGCATTTCACCCTAGAAGGGTCGAGCACCAGGCCAGGGGAAATATTGTACCCATTAAAGAAACCGGTGGGTACCCGGCGGCACTGGGGATCGAACCCAGCACCTCCCGAATGCGATGCGGATGCTCTACCACAAGGCCACGCTTCGGTGCTAAAAAAAGGTCCACAAATTGGGCTTATGCCGCACGAGGCGGACTTATGGTTGCTTGGCAGGGGAACTTATCACTCATCCGCCAAGGCAACTGTTTGGTCTAAGACCCTTTTCCCAAGCATTTCACCCTAGAAGGGTCGAGCACCAGGCCAGGGGAAATATTGTACCCATTAAAGAAACCGGTGGGTACCCGGCGGCACTGGGGTCGAACCCAGCACCTCCCGAATGCGAGGCGGATGCTCTACCACAAGGCCACGCTTCGGTGCTAAAAAAAGGGCCACAAATTGGGCTTATGCCGCACGAGGCGGACTTATGGTTGCTTGGCAGGGGAACTTATCACTCATCCGCCAAGGCAACTGTTTGGTCTAAGACCCTTTTCCCAAGCATTTCACCCTAGAAGAGCCGAGCACCAGGCCAGGGGAAATCTTGTACCCATTAAAGAAACCGGTGGGTACCCGGCGGCACTGGGGATCGAACCCAGCACCTCCCGAATGCAAGGCGGATGCTCTACCACAAGGCCACGCTTCGGTGCCTCGGTGCACTTTTTTCTCGCAAGTCAGACAGCCGGAAAAACCGGCATGTCTAGTCAGCTGTGGTACTCTGAAGTTTTCTCTTCGGAACGAAGGATCGCTTACAGTGTTTGTCTTGAGACACGCTGGTTAGAGCGTACGAGATTTGAGTCGGAACTCCTCACTTTGCAGTGAAACACGAACCACCTTTGCAGGCTGAGTGCTCGAAACTAGGTTGCCCCCGAAGGGGCGCAGCGGGGTTTACGGAGCTTCCTCCAAGCGCACACCCCTGAAGAAGCCGGGCGCCGGGCCGGGGGTGGCTTGTACCCATTTTTACCGGTGGGTGTCCGGCGGTGGGTTTCGAACCAACCACCTCCCGCAGCCGAGGCGGACGCCCAGACCACTAGGCCACGACTGCGGTGCCGGAGTGGTCATTCTCGACCTTAGAGTCATAGGTCCATGGGAGTCCTCGTACCTCTCCTGGCGCAGTAGTGCAGCGGTTAAGCGATGCTGCCACTGGTGGGTCTTGTATGAATTAACGTTTATTTGGCAGAAATACGAAAAAACTGTCGAGGAGGCTGACAAAAAGGCAACGAATGCCTGGCTAAGTGTCAGTCCACTTTCCGAATACACAAAACACTGTAGCAACAAACGGTAAGCAAATTACGTAATGTATATACGTACGCTTAAATGAAAAGTACATGCAATACATAACAGAAACATTGAAAGCATATCGCTATTTCAAGGCACGCAATCATATCTGAATCGATCATTAGTGGGAGTTCACATTTTTTTTAAGTTTCCCAGAGATGACGATGCTTCGACCCATGCAGTGTTGCGATGTTCGGGCTGTGGACTCGGTGAAGGTTAGGAAATGGGTCTTTATTCAGAGATTTTGACCCAAAAGAAAAGAGGGTCCCAGGCTCTTGGAAGTTACAGACTGGCTCCCCGAGCAGCTGCTCTCTTCCGCTGCTGGAGGGAGACGCCCTTCGTTGACTGCCTCCGCTCCCTCGAACGCCGTGCCCACGTGACCAAGATGCGCGTTCTCTGAAAAAAGCTTCCCTGGGCGCTGAAGGTCGCGCTCTCGAACGCCGTGTCCACGCCACTAAGCCGTGCGTCCTCGGAAGGAAGCGTCCTTGGGCATCGACGGTCGCGTTTTCGAACGCCGAACATGAGCCCCGCGTCCGCGACGAGGCCGGCACCCTGTGACGTCGAGTATAGGTCGGAACGCTCGCGGCACAAACAGTTTCCGGAGCTCGCGGGTCCACAGGCCAGCAGTGTCTTGCCACGCAACACCAGGTTGCTCATTCCGAGCAACCTATCGCGAGCAATAATTAATTCATCTGCCACCTGCCACGCTGGTCAGTTTGCTCACAATTCGGTAGGCAGATTGTGATGACGTCACAAGGTCACGTGACTTAGGTAGCCCACCTAGGTTGCTTATCCCGGGATTTTTCGCTAATAACGACGACAACGCCAGATTTTTCTGAAGAACAGGGGCGTTAACGCTGTCGATTTAAAGTTCTGCGACTCCGTCATTATTTACCGTCGCCTCGTGTATGCAGAAAGGGGTGAACAAGCACACAGAGCATATAGCATTTTAGAGATCACCAGGGAACGTGTCAGAAGTGGAAAAACAGAACCTGTTTTAAATTTGCATACTTTGTTTGGAGATAAAGCTCCGGGATGGCTAGGTGTTCGCATTGTTTGGCTGCACAGTTCAAGGTCGTGGAATCGATTCCCGTCGCGGAGGCCAGCCTGCGATGGAAACGAAAGGCAAAAACTTCAGTGGACTGAGATTATGATTCATTCAAAACAACTCCAGGCGGCAAAGATTAAACAGGACCTCTGCAATGCGATATATCTCATTGCCCATTGCGTTGTTCTTGCGCTTTATAAATCACCTAGTCTCAAATATTGTTTCCTTTTTGACGTTGCGGCGCTTTAAAAGAGGCAAAAAAAAGTGGCCTTCATGGAGGTGCTTGATATCGACCCCAGTACCTTCCGCATTCTAAGCGAACACTCTACCATCTGAGCTACACCCCCGGACAGGATAAGGTGTGAATACAAGCTAAATTTAAAGCGGTGATTGAGATCATGGGGGAAATGTCGCGAGGACCTTCCTCTGTTGATACAATTCCTCAAAACTTCCGGCAGCGCAACACCGCAAAGCCTATCTTGAGGGATGGGGGCCGACTCTCTATGCCCAGAGTATTGGCTGGTTAATGAGAGGCAGAGGTTGAGCGAAGTTGACGTGATCTGCTTTGCTAATCATGGTTACCCCCACTGAAAAGTGCGGTGGACAGTGTAGCGTTCCACAGGCATCTATGCGGCAACGAACTGCAGTGGAAGCCCTTCTTCTGCGTTGTTTGTTGTTTGCCCAGTTGAAACAGGTCGCAGTCCCACGTGGTCGAACCGACGCATGCAGCAGAAAGATGGCGCACTGGCCTGACTGGATGCAATTGCTTCTCCATATGTGTTAGCGGAACAGTCGGAAAGACGACGCAGGATTGAACATGTATAGTTCGCCATGAATCGTATACGTCTGTACAAACTATCAATGTCGAGAAGAAACACGACATAACTATGGCACAGGGATAACGGGACGCCATTTAACCTCAAGCGGCGTGTTGTGATTGCCTCTTGATCCTATTTGCCTTGCGCAACAACAAAAACACTGAGAGCAGAGGGGATGGTTAACCCCTGCACGCCCCTGAGCTAACGCGCAGCATTCAAGTGACGCCAGGAATTCGTATAAGGAAGAATGCGTTAAAAGAATCGTCCTGCACTTGTCACAACGGATGCCACGGCGCCAGCAGCAGCTGCACTGCAAACGAGGAATGCCTGAAGCGCCAATCAGTTCTGTCGCAAAGCCTGTACAAGTTTTTATTTAACTGGTGATTTATGTTTAAAATGAAAGAATGCTACTGTAAAAAATGAAACAATCGTGGAGGTGCTGGGTATCGATCCCAGTACCTCTCACATGCTAATCGAGCGCTCTTCCATCTGAGCTACACCCCCGGACGACCGACCGAGGAGCACTGCGAAGTTCGAACTCGGGCAACATTTAAAGCAGTAAAGGAACTCGAACAGCAAGGCGATTGGTTTAGTTTGGTTTATGGGGGTTTAACGTCCCAAAGTGACTCAGGCTGTGGGGGACGCCGTAGCGAAGGGCTCCGGAAATTTCGACCATCTGGGGTTCTTTAACGTGCATTGACATCGCACAGTACACGGGCCTCTAGAATTTTGCCTCCATCAAAATTCGACCGCCATGAACGGGTTGAAACCCGCGTCTTTCGGATCAGCAGCAAAGCGCCATAACCACTAAGCCATCGCGGTGGCACTAACAGGCGAGGAGAATAACGGTGTCTGTAGACAGTATTTACGAAGACAAGAGCAAGACGCTGTTCGCCTGCACACTGACAAGCGTAAGGGCAAAGAACACAAAGCCATTTCACGTGTACCCCCTTAGAAGTACAACATACCGGTATGGGATGTGTGCGTGCCATGGTCAGGCCTAATGTCATCATCTATATACAGCAGAAAGTATTGGGGAGAATGCGATAGATGAACCAACCGACACAAAATTTTCTTCTCAGTGCATATCGTGGTTACAATTTGAGGACGCCTGCTTTGTACTTCTGCAGTTTATCGAGGTAGTTAAATTACAGAAAAATGGTGAAGAAAGTTTGTTGGCTTTAAAAATCTAGAGTCTTACAGTCATTCACAGTCGCTTTGAATAAAACGCATAGAGACGCCATGTTAACTGCGAAGAAACACCCTGTTCTCACGCTGTTCTTGACGTCCTTCAGACCTTCAGAAGCAGCAGTAAGGATAAAAGCAGCCGACTCCGAAGTCCGTTCTGAAGACTGAACACAGTAGCCATGCAAAAAAGAAAAAAAATGGTGTCGTCACAGTGGAGGTGCTGGGTATCGATCCCAGTACCTCTCGCATGCTAAGCGAGCGCTCTACCATCTGAGCTACACCCCCGGACAGGAGCCACAGTGAAGTCGAACGACATTTAAACCGGAAAATGAGATCGAACGGGAGAGAGTGGCCACGCCCTTTCTTCGTCGACACCGTTTCGGAAAAGTTGGCCGCGAGCCACCTGGCTTGGCCGGCCGGTTCGACTCCGAAGGACGGGTGTTGTATGCGTCACTGGCTCGGGCATACATGCCGCTACACACCTGAGTGACAGGAGCAGACAGAATTTGACATCTAGCCTCCATCTGTAACTCCTTTGACTCCAAGCGGTCGTGTGAGTGGTCCACCGGCCTACAAACCATTACGAGGTAGACCAGAGAGCGGAGTGTTTCACTGGCGTCGCTCTGGCAGCGATATAAAACCGAAGAGGCCTCTTGTGGGGTATTTAGCTCATGATTGTATCTCCGCCGGGCGCATGAATAGGATAAAAACTTGCGCACCCCTATGGTTGCACACGGCCGACTGCAGCTGGTTGTTCATTAAAGTGGCAGAGACAGACTTAAACAGGACGCATGACTGAGCCTGTAGATGGTCAGTTTTATTTGACCACTGGTTGTGTCCGCGTGTACATCCTCTCATGATCAACAGTAAACGCGCTATAAAAGTGTATAAAGAGGGTCGGCGAGGCCCCAGTTTACTGTATTTGCTGTGTGGCGCTTCTGTAGACGTTATTCGGGTTTGCGATGCTACGAAAACACAGGGAGCAGAAACGGTCGGCCGTAGCGGCCCCTGACTGTCCTTAGAGCTTAACCCACCAGCTATGTCCTTGGTACCTCCTCCCGTCAAAAGTATACGGCCCAACGGGTTTGCTTGTGAGACCTGCAGCATGTCTCGTTATGCATCCTCAGCGGCCGCATTATCCCGAAAGAGGAATTGCTTCATGTTCTCAATCCTCCCAATCTTTGGACTGCTAGATGTGCTAGGGTGCCCCGCTAAACAGCTTCGAAGCAAACTCCTTGGGCTGTATACTTTTGACGGGCGCTGTACATGGTCTTAAATACAGGAACTGATGAGACCGTTCATCGTTCAAAAGATATAAAAAGACTTATGTTTGGTAAAAACGGTTGAAATGGCGACATCTGAAATTCCGATTAGATATTCCTTGATACCTTTAATATCTACCCTTCAGCATGACATTCTTCTGCCACCGTGGTAGCTCAGTGGCTGTTGAATTTGACCGATGAGTCCAAAGCCAAATTGTCCAAGTTGAGTTTTGATGGAGGTGAAATGAGAAAACGCCTGTGTGTTGTGTCAGGTAAGTGAATGTTAAAGAACCCTAAGTTATAGAAATTAATCGGGAGCCCTTCACTGCGGCCTCTCGATAGCCCACCCACTACCTTTGGGGCTTCGAACCCCACACTCTTTATATACACCTTTCTTAACACCGCCCCGAAACGAAGCTGGCACAACGAAAAAAAATGGTCGTGGAGGTGCTGAGTATCGATCCCCGTACATCTCGCATGCTAAGCGAGCGCTCTACCATCCGAGCTACACCCCCGGACGTGGCACGCTCTCGCTAGGGTGATTCTTTAGGGCGATTTCGTCACATCTGTTTTTCGCTGTAGTCGACCTCGAACGAATCCAGTTGCGCGCTCGCTTCAAGCAATACGTAACCCAATGCATTGTGAATGACCACTTCTGTCTTAACTTGTTATTAATCCCTTGCCTTTCTTGCTCCCGTTTCCTTCTTCTCCTAACGCATGACCACCCTTGATCACTCTAATCACGGATAGCAGAAGTGCACACGTGCTTCAGTCGCTGTCTCGGAATGAAGCTTATTGAGCAGTGGACCTCTTAACTGATAATAAGTGGTAAGAAGTGGCAGATAAAAGGGAATAGTCCCCCCGCTTCCATGGTCGGGGATAGTCCCCTCCTTGCATTCACGCTAGAAGGCTCATGACAATCGGCCGACGCTATTGGCTAGAAAGCGGTTCTTTGACTGGAAAAACTGCCTTGTTCTTGAGTTGTATCCGACTATAGTGCCATCTGTCGGCCGCCAGTAGCAGACACTGCGCTTCTCATTGGAAATACTTTCATTTGTCTTCGATAGGAGACTAAATATTGGTATCAGCTGATTCGCCAAGATGTTCAAACTCATGGCCCACTCTTCCTTCGCGCTGCAGAATCTCGCTTATCAAATGCTTCCTGCGTTCACATGGACTAGTCCTGACGGTCATAGGTAATCAGTGGTAGTCTGCAGAGACACTTAACACTGCTTACCTCTTGCCCGCTCACGTTGGGAAAGCAGTCGCCGCGCACTGCAGTGTGATGCAACCGGATTTTACGCAGCTAGTAATTCTACCTCGGCATGATACGTAGCCGCCTCACCCTTTCTGGTATGCGCGCTAACTTCCTGATGGCAGTCGCCGCTGTAATGCCCATATTTGCAGAATCGGCCTTTCTCTACTTAAAATTCATTAACATTCACCACTTCCCTGGGATGGGATAGCAGGTGCTACCACCGGTTGAATTTATGTGATTCAGTTTGCGAGTGCTGGGTTTAGCGCGACTGCAACCTTCCGTCGTTTTCTGGTTCATAACATTACCCGGCGCCATCGAGCGAAAGTCCCGAACAATGGCTGAAGTACTGAGGTACGAGGTGAGGGCGGATTTCGGCAGGAAAGGCATGCAGTAGAGTACAGACTTCCTACGGCGATTAATGAACTGGCCTGATGAATTATGGTCCTGGCAGATTGATGACCATCACTTGTCAAGAACCACACGCCATAGGCTAAAAATGCGCCGGACGGCATGGGCGGGGGATGCCGTCTTGTTTCGTGTCGTCCTGACGTCGTAGCTGCAGTGATTGTTCAACGCGAGGGCCATCGAAGACATTGGGGCCGCGTCTTCGTGTCGTTACTCCGTCAGTACTCCGGACGGGGTGAGCTAGAGCGACAGGTCGGATCGGGCTGGGCCAGTGCTTAACGGCGGGATCCAGGAGCCTCGGACGACATTGAAAGCGTCGATGCTGCCCGGCTCAGATGAGGATGAACAACAGCGCACCCACAAAGATGTAGTAATTGGGGGGGGGGGAGAGGCATGATTACATGATTATATATAATTAATTGTTGCAGGTCTAGCGAGAGTACTCCGTCCCGGGCCACTTCCCGCTTCACACTCCTCTGCTCTGCAACAATATCTGATCACCAGATGTCTTCATAACCTTAAACGAGAGCTCTATAAAGTACTCAAATCTGCCAAGCTTCGGTGCAGTAGAGCAAGATAGGCCTCGCTACATCCTTCGGAAACTTGAGTGGTTTCGTTAACAGCGAGCAAGTCCACAACGCTTGCTACACTGTGGCTTGCGGACATTTCTATTCGCTCTTATCGCAGTGCACGGATTTTTGCGTTGGCTATGGATGCGGAGCCCCGTACGTGGCTATGCGGGGCCGGGGATTTTCCACGGTCGACGTGTCAGGTCTTGGTAGGCCGCTCGCTAAGCGACAACTCCCGTTGTCCCACGTCACGCACTCGCACCTCCGTGGCACAGTTTTCCCCAAGCGCTCAACCTGGCGTCCCGTCTGCTGAGTCCTCGTAGGTCTTTCCCTTTATCATTATCATCATCATCATAATCAACAACAGCAGCAGCAGCAGTGTCTTGACTAGGCCCACTGCAGGAAAGGGCCTCTCTCATATAACTCCAATAAACCCTGTCCTAAGTCGCTGCAACCAACTTAACCCCTCCAACTTCCTAGTGTCATTCGAATCCTTACTCTCTGCTATCCTGAGCTACGCCTGCATGCCTTCTCTTGGAATCCAGTCCACTCTTTCACAATTCATGCCCCGATCATGAACATTTTTTACTGAAACAGCGAGAGATATCATTAGAGAAAAAAAAAAGGGTGCGCTCATAGCTTGCTTTTTCTCGGTGGGCAAAAAGAAATAGTTGATATTTTCGTAAAAGAATTTTGGCGCCAAAACCGACCGCACACAGTAAGATAGACGGGACAAGCCCAACACTGTGTGTTGTCTGTTTTGGCGCTAAATCCTTTTAAGAAAATATGCACTGACTAGTTCCCCAGCAAGTATTACTAAATTCTGGCTGGTTTCGACGTTCAGCGTGACACTGAACTCGAGGAGAAGTGAAGAGCAAACAGAGAGCGCTATCAAAACGTTTCTCAGGTAGCCAGATCTCTTTGTGTCTTCTGTCGCCCGCGTGTCGAGCTGAGCTGATATTTAATATGTAAGTGTGGCAAATTCTGAGCCCTTTGCCTGTAATCTCTGTAGTAACAGGATTTTCCGCGTATAAAAAGAAGAAATAATTAACTTGATGAAACGTTCATTTATTACTTGGAAACCGCATAACAGAAAGCGTAGAAGAAAAACAGTGATATGCGATGTGTAACGGTTAAGAGTAAAAAAAAAAGAGCGAGGAAAGAACGCACGACAAACGAGGCAACACACACAACTCAAGCGCTTACCACCAAGTTAACAAGTCACGCTGTAATTATTTAAACGATGCGGGCTTGCTGCAGCAGACAAGAGGAAACGTATGGACGTGTCCATGGGCAGAGTACACGCTGTCGCATTTTGTGCATCAAGAGCGCGAGAGTGCTTGAAACAGTTCAGGTTCTTCGTACTGCGACAAGGGAAACCTTCTGACACATATGAAGGTGGGGCATTGATTCTTTTTCTATGATACGTTGGGTATATGTAACACCCAATCGATCAATGACATACCGCGCGATAAACAAGAAATGTGCCACAGTGAGAAAACACGAATAGTCAGCATGTAATGAGCAGAATACACTCAAGATGCTGTTTGCTGCAACACTATATATTAGGTTTGAGGTGAAATAAATCCTCTCACTTAACACGGGTGCCTACCAAGTGCGCGGATAGAAGTGTGCTTCTCAAGGCCGAGATATCTTCAAAGGCATCTGAACATGACCCATGACATACACAATATATCTGGTATAGTATTATAAGGAACGGTTTCTAGAGGATCCTCACTGACATCAATCCATCTATTGCAAAACTCGATGGGAATGAAAAAGTTTTATCTTGCTCTTTGCAGCGTAAGTAAGTGCGGTTTTTCTGCATTAGCAGCAAGTATTAGGCGGAAGTAGCCACAACCGCATAATTTCCTTCTGCTATTTCAGCTTTTATTTGCCATAAGACGGCACAGTGCGGTGGTACGGCGCGCCAACAAGTTTCCTGTGATTGGCGACTCCTCTTACGTACTGCAAACGCGGGTTGATAAAAGGACTGCTGCGCTTCTACCCGCTAATTTTGACGGCCGCGGGAAGTTATTAGCAGGTTCCAAAGAGTTAAAATTCGTAATCCTGTTTTTGTTATTAAATGCAAACCGGGAAATAGTGCCAACTGCGTAAACTGTTTTTGTGTTCAAGTAGTACGTTATAGTTTCCACTTTCAAGGGTAAACGTGCAGGCTTGTTGCTTTTTCATGAAGCAACGCTAACGGCATGGACAAATGCGCATGGTCGGGACACAGCGCTGTTTGCGTCCCGCTTGTGTCTCCGTTCCTGACCTTTCCGCAGTGTTAAACATTCACTCCTAGTTCATCTGAAACTTTGATCTTAGTGTGTTCCTACATTCAAGTGTTCAAAGAGTTATAAAGCACAGCCTCTAAAAATACATGACGACGACAACAACTTTATTCCGGAACTCGAATGTAGCCACGCTCTTAATAACTTTTTCTCGTCAGTTTTTACAAAGGAACCTGATGGTGACTTACCAGATTTCCCAGCTGTCGACCCTCCCATCTATGCCACAGATTACATTTGATGCTAATGGAATCATGAAACTCATTGAATCATTGAAACTTACATCTTCATCTGGTGTTGACGGCATAAATTCTAAAATCCTAAAAAATACTAAAAACACTGTAAGTGTAATATTGTGCCACCTCTTTCAGCAGTCCATATCAACAGGTGTCCTTCCACAAGATTGGAAAGTTGGTAAGATCATTCCAGTCTCCAAAAAGGGCTCACCTGTTTCATGCAAAAATTACCGCCCCATTTCCCTCACAAGCATCTGTTCGAAACTATTGGAACATATTATTTATTCGCACATAGTCAAATTCCTTGTTTCCGTAAATTTTTTCCATACTAACCAGCATGGCTTTTTGAAAGGCCGTTCATGTGACTCCCAATTGGCTCTCTTTTTATTAATGACCTAAGCTCCAACCGTGACCTAAACGTTCCTACTGACACTCTCTTCCTTGATTTCAAAAAAGCTTTCGATAAAGTACCGCCTAAAAGACTGCTACTGAAGATATCGTGTCTAAATCTTAATTCGTTAGTATTGGAACGGCTTTGTAACTTTTTGACTAACAGAGAGCAATTTGTCTATGCTAACAATCATTCTTCTCAACGTAGCCGGTCATTTCAGGTGTTTCCCAAGGTACAGTCCTAGGTCCTTTGCTTTTCCTCATATATATTAACGATCTTCCTTCCAGTATTTCCTCTATCATCCCCTTATTTCCTGACGATTGTGTAATTTACCGCCCAATCACTAACAGTACTGACGCTGGCATTCTTCAACAAGATCTTAACCGAATCCAAACTTGGTGCGAACGTTGGTTAATGTCTCTCAATATTTCCAAAACATGTTTGATTTCGTTCCATCGTCGGCAGGTGGATACTCCTTCTAAATGCACTCTTTTCGGTTCAGAAGTGTCGTCCGTTTCTTTATGTAAATTGTACTTGGGTATTACTGTAACGCAAAACCTAACATGGTCATACCATATCATGAACATCGCTAACGAGGCTAATCGTACCCTTGGTTTCATACGGCGTAATCTACGATTTGCCACCCCTTCCATCAAATCATTAGCATACATAACTTTTGTCCGTCCTAAACTAGAATATGCTTCAGCAATATGGGATCCTCACCAGACTAGCCTCTCTTTAACCTTAGAAAAAATACAAAATCGGGCTATCCGCTTCATTTATTGTGATTATTCGTGCTACACTAGTGTGTCTGCTTTAAAATCTAGAACTAACTTACCCAGCCTTGAAACGCGACGAAATATTTCTCGATTGTGTCTCTTTCATATGTTTTATCATTCATCTTTTGGAGAATCGGTCACATCACCTGCTTATCGCCTCCCAAGCACTATTAAACACCATAACGCCGTCTACGCCCCCACCGCAAGAACTACCGCTCATTCTCGATGTTTTTTCGTCACGTCATCCCGGGACTGGAATGATCTACAGAACGCCGTGCACCACATCAACGCCATCCATTTTAAAAACGCTATCAAGACCATTGTCGTTTAATTGCCATGCCTGTGTCTCATGTAAAGCCCCATATCAGGGACCTGCGAGGTATCAAATAAAAAAAAAATTGCAAATTCACGTCACCAAAATGCTACTTCAAAATCAGTTAATAAAATCTTGACATTTCAGGCGCTGCCAAGTTTACACTCATCACAGCTATTGCATCAGCCTGAACAGCTATAACTTCTACAAATCATTTTGCGCCAACAGCGCAATCCTGTTGCAGGCAGCAGGAGAAACGACTACCAAGCACTGATAGCCGACGCACATTCCACGTCTCCCGCACACGCGCTAAGACCGTTTTCCAGCAAAGCATAGAACCTAGTCAGAACAATGCTTAGGCTCTCAATACAAAGGCGAGTGCAATGCGCGAACCCGGGCTCGCACAGCGGGAATCCCAAGGCAACTCCACAATACGTGCCGACCGTCTCACTTAAGGGGTGATGGGATGGGAAGAAACGGATTGGATAGATACGTGGACACCATAATACACAATACTTTGATTGCCATAGAAATGAGGTAAGTTTAAAGAGAAATGCTCACAACATATAGTTCTATAAGAAATAGTCGGGCGCACTCGATAAGCGTGTTTTAATTCAACGATTTGTGCCTAGGTAATATGAAAAAGTGTATTAGGTCCCACTGCATGTAAAATTAACGTTTTGAGTGCCTGCCAGTTTTCCTAGCTGAGCGTTTGTCAACCAAATCTCTGGCTCCTGTTGGTAAGCTTAACTAACGAATTACAGTTTCCTGAATTGCGAGATAACTAATGACCCACCTCAATTCGTGTAATCCCATGCACTACCACCGACCCACCGTATGAGGACTCAGTACGAGACTAGGCAGCGCTGAACTTCATCTGTTTTCTCTAAAGCCGAATGGTATTCGCTGCCGTTACATGAAGCTAAAGGCGGCGTTACAAGCAGTTTCAATTCACGATCAGGAAGTGCGTGGGACGTCGGAAAATGTCAGGATGGCATCATTATACATCCAGTAGCGCCATGGGAATAACTCCTGTATGGGCCACATACACCAGCAGATACTCTGGGGGATTAACGAAAATCTGTGTCAGTGCAACACCACCAGCTGGCATGTTGAGCAGATATCTGTAGGCCTGGACTCAGTAATAGGGTTCGAGTTTCCAGCAATAGCGAAAAGTAGCATTGATGGAGCAGGCAAATTAAAGAGTACCGGGTGCTTTCTTCAGGGTCTTAAGTACTTTTCGACAATGCGTGAAGACATCAACTTGGTCATACCAGGATTTCTAGATAGAGCTGCAGTAACGGCGGGGATGACTTGCAGTGCCAGGTCAGGAAAGTGAGAAGCTGGATGGTGTAAACTATGCGACCCTTTATTTTTTTTTTTTTTGGGGGGGGGGGGGGGGTTGCAGGATGAGTCGTCAGTTTCTTCGTCACTTATTGGACAAGATCCGTGGCATCGTTTCTAAGGGTGAGTCTGTATTCTCGGGCGGCGAGCACCGCTGCAAAAAAAGCCTTTCAGATCCGCCTCCTTCGCAGTGAAGCCGATACCACAGGAGCTCGCACAGCATGCCGCGGCCGACGCCGCGCAGCCCAGCGCGTAGACGAAGAGGTACACGTGGAAAGGCTGCGGCGCAGCGCTGGTGTCCCTGGGGTCCACAGCCTTCGGCTTCTGATGGCGAGTGGCCAGTGCGGCTTCAATAACCGCCCGCAGTGTGCGGCGGTGCAGGTACCTGCGAGAGAGATCGTGGACGTTAAATAACACCATGGCTTACCAAAAAAGCGCACAAGGGAAGAATGTCGTACGCCCTAGCGCTAGGGATCTCTTTGCACTGCAGGTAGTGACATTTTAGCGGGGGATGGAACAAACGCGGGTTAATCTCATCCTAGTCGAAATCAAGAGGAATAAATGGGCTTGGGCAGGGCATATAATGATAACCGCTGGTCCTTAAGAGTAACGGAGTGGATTCCAAGAGAAGGCAAATGTAGCAGGGGGTGGCAGAAAGTTAGGTGGGCGGATGAGATTATGAAGTTTGCGGGGATACGGTGGCCGCAAAAAGAAGCAAAGTTGCCGGACGTGGTGAAAGCTGTTGATAATGTGTTTAGTCGATTTATTTCCATGATTTAAGTGCGGCTTTATAAAAGTCGCTGTGATTCGCACCAGTCGTGAAGTCCGATGAAGGTGGATAAACAAAATGTTATAAAATGGCGCCAAGATACGTTTGGCAGTTAACTAACTGCTTTCCTTCGCGGACTCAGCCTAACGGACACCGCATAAAACTAGCGGGATTGCATGTCCGATCCGACATGTTTGCACATACAACCCCGAGGAAGGTGTAAACCATACGCTTACCTATGCGGGTTGGTGTCGTAAAGGGCGATACCCCGATGCTCCATTAAGAAGCGCTCTCCAGGGACAAGATTCTACCACGACGCTTCTGCGACCATTTCATCGCTACACACGGACAGAACAGCGTGAGCGCCTTCGCTGTCCAAGCGGAAACAATGGTCAATCGCTCGATTTCCTTGAATGCAGTCTGGGTAACAGTTCTGGAATATTTTCATGATCGCTTCTATATCGGGCGACATTTCTCCTCCATAACTGACCACGTCCCTCACTCCTAACCAATGGTTCGTTGCGCATGGCAGTACTAAACCGTTCTCGATCAGAAGCTTCAATTCTGCTATAGTACCGATTCCTTTTGAAATTCTTGGGACGCTTTGTATCGCAGTGATCGTTGTTTGAATATAGTTACCTAAGAAAAACATGCCGAAGGACCATGAAGCAAGAATTATCCTGCATTCCGCCAGCATACATGGTGGGCTCTGATTTAACAGGCCACCAACTAGGAATAGGCAAACGTCAGACAGGGAGAAGGAGTGTTGCCTCGGAATAAGCTTAACGGTCATCCACAGCCCCAGCCAGAGGAAAGCGCCGAGAGCCGCTGAAGTGACTATCAACCAGGTGAACGAAATCCATGCGTCAATAAAGGTTATTTGCATGACAGTACCACGTTGAGTAAAGAAACAGAGCACTGCTGGAGAAAATTGGGTGTCTTTAAACATGTGTGGAAATTGAAAGTAGGAGGCGGTGTAAGCTAATATTATAAACTCTACCTCTGAATAAAATTGGACGTCATTCCTGGCTCTGATGAGGTGCACACTTTTATTCAGTGTTCTGTATGCGTCCAGAAGGGCTGCAGCTTCTGGCATCATCAGAGCGATTTCAATGAAATCCGTTCATATCAGGAACTGCTTCCCTTTTGGAAAGGAGTTGTCCGGTCCATCTTCAATAAAAAAATTTCAGGAGCTTCGACAATCTTTCGCTGATTGCATCTTCTGAATCGGCTTGTGGGAGCATTGATGGTAGCGGTAGTGACACTCGTAACCTGGCAGAGGCCGCTGCGAAACTGCGTGAGAACCTCCTCGTGTGAATCTGTAGGAATAAACCAACGCGTATACGTCAGCTGTTGAATGCAAACTACGGTTACGTTCTGCAATTCGCGGCTTTGGTTCCAGAACCAGGGCGCAAATACAAGCCGCTTCTGTACGGAGAACGAGAGAGAATTTTTCCGCGGCACAGAACAGCTTCCTCCTTCAGCCGCATAAGGCACAAATTCGCACAATACGTCTTCGAGCGAGTCCTTCACGAATTTCAGTGGTATCGGCAGGTCGTTAAAGTGTCCCTCTAACTCTGGTAACTTCTGGGGTGAGTGGAGGAGGACAGATCTCTCGGGGGATGAATTCGAGGCTTCCATAATGCTAAGCATTGTTGAATTTAGTCCAGCCGACAGAGCGCTGGTATCAATGACGGAAAGGAGACAGCAAATCAGCAAGAAAGTCGCCCTCGAAGATAGCTTTACGCATCACGTATAGCGAGACGATGGCCCTCTAATCGCCAATATCAACTTTCAGAGGCTTCGCATTTGCACGTTGCCGCGCTTTGCGTCAACAATTGTTCAGACTTTAAAACACTACTTTAAAGCCACATTTCGCGGTAACGCTTTCAAATAAGGCACCGTCTATCGTCTTCTATCACCAATTTCGGTGCAGTATGTTCACAGAACAAGAAATTTCATTTTTGTAACGAACAACGTGAAAGACTCAGAAACATCAACCGCAGTAACTTCAGGTGAGCTGTGTGAAGTTGTGAACTCGAGTGCGGTGCTTATACTGAACTGGGCCCATTAGGAAGTTGCTTAGAAACGAAAAAAAAAAGCGGGAGAAAAAGCACGGAAGTGAACTGCACCGAACAGCGCAGTGTTTTTCTCACTTCTTGGGCTACGTTCGATAGCCGCGTAGGAAAGCGCTTCACAGTTCCAGAAGGTACAGAGTCGTGCGCGTCCACTCAAACTTGTGGGGCTTGTGTATCGAAAAGAATGACTCGAGAAAAACTTTCGCATTGCTGAAGGAGTCCGATAAGAAAGTACTTTTGAGAAAACGCTGGATTGCATTGAAAAACCGATTCCATTGAGCTGTATGTTTGCGTTGAAAAAAACTTCGGAAAACGGCGATCACTCCTGGGACACACACAAGTGCACAGTGCACGTTAAAGAACCCCAGGTGGTCGAAATTTCCCGAGCCCTTCTCTACGGCGTCCCTCATAGTCTGAGCCGCTTTGGAGCGTTTAACCCCCACAATCCAAATCTTTCATTCCCACCTTCCTTCCTTCTCTCACGGCGCAGTTGAGGAGTCCACCTTGAAGTGAGGCAACAGTGCAAAATTTCCTTTCCTCCAAAACCACTTATTTAGAGTTATATATGGAAGGCACAGTGACTAAAATCGCATGTTTCCAGTTCATCAGCAACCGCTGTAAGAATTGACCGACTTTAGGCAATTCTTGCTAGAAGATGAAATGCAATGGTGAAATCCCGACCATCCACGCCACATTTTCATCATCGCGGCCACGTTGGTGGTTTCTTGGTTTATTGGGGTTTAACGTCCCAAATCAACTCAGACTATGAGGGACGCCGTAGAGAAGCGGTCGAGAAATTTCGACCACCTGGGGTCTTTAACGTGCGTTGACATCGCACAGTACACGGGCCTCTAGAATTTCGCCTCCATCGAAATTCGGCCACCACGGGCCGGGATCGAACCCGCGTCTTTCGGGTCAGCAGCCCGAAAGACGCGGGTTCGATCCCGGCCGCGCCTTCCGGGCTGCTGATCAGAAAAACGCGGGTTCAACAGAAGGGTTGTTGCTCCCGATATGAATGCATGACACCGATACTATACACCTGCTAGACGATAAAGCGGCAACCAAACACGTGCTAAAGGAAAGAAAAAAAGCTCCGCAGGATTTAAGCAATATATATTTCACGTTTCTTTTTAGGGCCGCCAGATATTCAGTCCTTATCAATGCGACTGGCATGACCGATCAACTAAACGAAATTCTCGATTGGAAAGCGTTAACCACGTATCTCGCGGCGTTAAGAAGATAATTGGCTCTGAAACAAGCCCGTAATGGCAGAACAGCCTCTTGACCACTTACGCGCACTTTATGACGACCCTTAGCGCTTTTAATCTTGGTGACAGCAACAGTACATGTTTGTTTTCGAACATTCATTCGTGTGAGTGTCATAAAATGACAAAAGTATTCCAAAATCTAACGAAAATAGTCACCCGTCGACGCACTATGGCGTCGTTGACTGCCAGCGTTCCCGATCTGGATGTTGATGAAACCCCGCCCTCCAGGATGTGTGAAGCACTAACGGTCGCTGAGCTGACCCGCGAACAATTCCAGAAAACGAGACGGGCACGCTGGCGCCAACTGACCTCAGCTGCGCTTCCTGCAGATGTCAGGGACTTCGGCTGGCTGCGAGGCTGGCGGGTCCTGCCCACAAGAGACCGCCTTGCGGCGTGGGGCGTGGCGCCCTCCGTCCGATGCCCGCAATGCGGTCTTTTAGAAACGTTGCGGCACGCTATGTTCGACTGTGTAGTGGCGTGCACCTTTTGGATACTGGTGTCACGGATGTTATTAACCCGCCTCGAAGCGCGCACTAGTTCACGCGAACTGTTAACAATATGCTCTTGTGTGTCGGCATGTTCGTTTTGTGGCGGCAGCGTGGAGCGGCTTCCTTAAATGGGCGTCCGGAAAGAGCAATGTTTCCAAAGTTGCAGCGCCTCCGCACGCGCCTCTTTGAGCAAGCATGCGTGGACGCACTGTCAATGAGTGAGGATGAGTTCTTGCGCAAATGGTCGACATATTTCATCGTCCTGCGCGGCGGTCGAGTGTCGGCTTACTGCCTTACTGACGTGCTCAGTGCTGCGTCACTGCGCATGTGCTTGACTGATCAGAGCATTGAGTTCAGCAGTTTTGCATTGCATTTTTCTTGACATTAGAAAAAAATAAACTTCTCTTTCTACGCCGCGAATACAGATCACCATATCGCTCTTTCAAAAATTAGCCGTATGACGCCGCCACCCTTGCAGGAATGACCGGCCCTTGTTTCTTACAGAAGCAGGTGTCTCTGCAGGATGTGGACGGTGCGGCTAAACGGCGTTAAACGGGGATAAACTTCTCTTTCTATGTCACCCACAGGGCTGTACACATCAACGGCAAGGTCTACTCGTTCGACAGTTACCACGGGGCATGGAACTGGCTCCGTGTCTTCATCTTCGACCCCGCGTCGCGCCGGTGGGATATGGTGCTGACGCAGCTTCCCTACGGCGGGCTGATTAACATTTCCCGCCACACAGTTGTAGCGTACGGCCACTGCGCGTATCTGTGGGGCGGCCCGCCCAGCTGGCTATCGCCGACTGTCCTTTACAGCTTCGACACAAGCACCATGACATGCAGCCGCCCTGAGGTGGCCGGTGAGGTGCCGTCATCGATTTACGGCAGCACAGCTTGTGTTGTTGGGCACCGTAAGTATATCTTAAGAGACTGGGATGTTTCGCCGTATATGCGGGTCCTTGACTTGGATACCCTAGAGTGGCATCGTGTCCCCACTAGCGGAGAGGCTCCGGTTCTACCTGCCTGCCACACTGCGTCTGCCATCGGGACCCGCAGGTACTCGTATGTTTTCGGCGGCAGCCCAGCAGACCCTTCCCTCATCCTATACTATTTTGAAACGACCAACTCTTCATGGGTATGCCCACAGGTACAAGGAGTTCCCCCTGTGTGCCGGTGAAGTCATTCAACCTTCGTGTATAACGAAGAACTGTACATTTGCGGAGGGTACAGCGATTCGCTGCAGACCTACTTGGCAGATATACACAAGTACGACCCCGTGACGTCGCGTTGGACCGAAGTGAAGCCATGTGGCTCACCACCATCTCCCAGGTACTGACACTGCTGCTCAGTGATGGGTGAAAGAGTGTTTATCTTCGGCGGCTTTGGGCCGGCACCCAACCAGCATGAGGGGCAAGTTGCTGAGGAGCGAAGGGCGCTGACCGACCTCCACGTGTTGCACTTGGCACCGACACAGCAGAACCTGTGCTTACTTGCAGTAATTGATGCACGGCTGGATCTACGCCCCTTGCCAAGCTTCATTAAACAAATGGTCTGCGCTATCACTTCTTCGTAGATGCTGCATCTCAAGCAAACTGAGTGCCATCGGCGAAGATAGTCCTGCGGTGTGGTGATGATGCAACTTCGGCGCCACTACTGGACGCAGTAATAAACTCTTCTTTTACACGCAAAGAACTCCTTCCTTCTGTGCTCGATTTTGGCGCAAGCAAAAAAGTCGCTAGTATTTTTTTTATATTCATGTCGCCCGGGGCCGCCACTTTTTCTTAAATAACAAAGGGAACAAATTTTCTGATCGAAGAATTATTCACTGAAATCGATTCAACTCCAGTCTGGTGGTTTGTTCAAGCGAGTCGCATTTACGTCACTTCGGCATTAAGCTTTGTGACCAATTTTAGTTTTCCGCCCAGCCCCTGCTGGTCATACATTTAAGAGCAGGTGGTAGATAGAGATATGTGGTGGTAGGCGTCGATTTCACCTCTTATCCGGAAACAACTTGCGTCTTTTGCGATGACTTGAGAAAGCCAAACAGTTATCACTTATTTCCGCATGTCTGCCCTCACTTTGACGCTGCTTTAAATGTTCACTGATTTTATAGCCTGCTAGTTATGGTCCTGTTTTCGCTATATACATTCTAGTTTCAATCTGGAAGCATCCGATCGGCATCTATGTCGTGAACGTGAGCCGAGAGAATTCGTCAAAGCTTGTATAAGTGACTGAATCAGGTTCAGATCATATCAAAGGCAATCTACAGCATGCTGGACTGTATTTGAAGCTTCCCGACAGCTTATTTACACTGATGCGAGAGCGCTCTGGTGCAGTGCGCACGCCTTATACATTATCGACAAGCCTTCCACAATGGCTGGTGTGAAATGTTTGGAAAATGTGTCTGTGACACCAACTTGAATTGACAAAGCAAATTTGTGCCATGGCGCTGTTTAGCCGCAGCTGATCTAGAGCCATAAAAATTCATCAGAATCGACAGGGAGGAGGAGGAGAGAGACTTTAATGGATAATGGAGAGGTCTGCCCGGTTATAGGCCCGGCATGCTACTCCAGATGAGGATGAATAAGAGCGTGCAATGGAGAGAGAAAGAGAGAGAAAGAGAAAAAAAAGGTGACATCAAACATACTCAACACTCACGCACTCTCACACACACAATGATTATCGAAGTATGTCCACTAAACCCGTGTCCCTTAGAAAAACTAAGGCGACAGGGCGTGTGCCACTGACAGAGTTGTACCTCGACGACGAACCCCTTAACTTTTTAGTCCACTACTTTGACGCCTACGGCTACTGCGTCTACATGGGGGGTAGCTTTTCGGACATAAGGTCGCAGATGGGCGGCTTATACTGGTTCGGTACCCGCGCTATGACATGGAGCCGCTCGGAAATGTGCGGCCAAGTTGCGATACTGAGCATCTCTGCTTGTGTGCTGGGTCAACAGATGTACAATTTTGGTTTTTTGGACCCGGAGTCCTCACACCGTATATATTATCTTGACCATGAGAGTGGAGTCGAACCGACTAGCCGCTGCTTCCACACGGCGTCCCCAGTCGGAACCCGCCTGTATGCTTGTGGTGGCCAGGCGTTGAACATAGAGGTCAACGACCGGTAAGATAATTCCTTGTATTATCTGGAAACAACCACATTGATGTGGGTGCGCCGAAGAGTGGAAGGTGCGCTCCCCAAAGGCCGCAAACTTCACACTACCTTCGTGTACAACGAACAGCTGTACATCTTCGGTGGCCGCACAAGAGAGCTGGGCTGTTAATTTTCAGACACGCATAAGTATGATATCGAGAAGTCGTGTTGGATCGAAGTGACAACACATGGATTACGCCCGTCTGCTAAGCGCTCGGCCGGTTGCAGCGTGATGGTAGAAAAGGGTGTTTGTTTTTGGTGGCTTGGGGTACGCCCCAGACCATGAGAAAAGAGAGCCCATCGATGTTTCTGAAGAGGAAAAGGCGATAACTGACCTGCAAGTGTTGCACTCAGCACCTACACTGCAGAACTTGCGTCTTCTTGCTGTCATCGATAGCAGGTTTTGACGTAGGCGGATTACCGGTAGCTATTAGAAACGAGATCAACGCTACCTCTTATGGCTCATCACAGATAGCGGACTCGTCCTGCACTTCAAACGAAGGGTGCGCCTTCAGCGGAGCCACAGATAGTGGTGAGGTGGTGGCCACAATAGTGGCCACCACCAGATAGTGTTCACTATTGTGGCCACCAGATGGTGGCCACAATAGTGTTATCAGTGTCTTTACTTAGGTAGGTAATAATGCCTTTTTATTCTGAAAAACACCTTAGAAACTGAGCTTCTGCGGCGGACAGTTATTGGCCCCCTATCACCTAGGAGCGCCGCGCTGTGCGATTAGCGCTCCGCCCTCGGCAGCCTGTATAACCGAAACCGTGGTCCGCAGCTTTTTTGCGTATACAGTGAGACCATCGAAAGCTTTGCAGAACACGGATGTGTCATTCGCGTGCAGTTGTTGGCGGGTCAGCGCGGCGCCGAGGAAAACCAACTGTATGACAAACTCGCCACCACGCTCACCAGCTGTCTCATAACGACACCCTGTACGAGCTTGGGGACCAACGTGCGGTGATTCGCGATCAACTCTTAACTGCCAGATCCTCGCTTCGCACATTGAGAGCGCGGTTTCATCGCCAGCGCACGCATTTAGAGTTGGAGCCCGCATCTTTCGAGTGTGACCCGTGGAAAAGGAGCTGCCCCACTTATATTCTACGAGCTGCGCGGGCCTCGATTAGGGTTAGGTTCTGGGAATGAAGCCCTTGTTCCTTCGCTGTACCGCTTTTGTGCAGCCGCGTCGCTGGGTGCTGGAGACCTATAGAGCGCTGGAACTCATGGCGGAAATACTGACGACGCTTGTGTGGCTGTGAGGCTGCGTGCACGCCCGCGATTGAACAATTGTGAGCATCTGTGCATCGAGCGGACTCTGTGCTCTGTGCATCGAGCGGACACGCCTGACTTCCCGTTTGTGCTTCTACAGGTAGCCTCGCAGCATTAGGACGCTCAGCTTGTGCTATCTATGGAGGGGGGCAGCCGAGCCCCCGACCCCCAGTCTATTGGTGGAGAGTGTGCCTCGTGTGCGACACCCCGTGAGAAGACACGGCGCACGCACCTTCTATATACATTATGAACACCCATGACTATAAAATGCAGGGAAAAAATGTGGTAGAGTTCTAACGTGTCCCAACCGAGTAGTCGTGCGAAATCATTTGCTTAGCCTGGTTGACTCGTGCTTTTGTTTTGCTGGGTGGTCGGCACACCTTGTTACAATAAACCTAGGTTATGTGATTATCGAGGTGAATCTCATGTATCTGCTCGCGCCGCAGGTGAAAATTGAAGATGACATTGCGCAATGCACAGCGCGAGATTGTGTTGCAGTTTAACACGAGGCGTGATCGCCTACGACGATAGCATATAGTGCCCTCGTGCAGTGGCCAGAGAAGCTGATCTGTTCGCGCCACCGCGGATTCGAAACCCGGTCGCGGCAATATTTTTTTTATTTCTGCAGGGGCTGAGCTATGCTAGGTTTTTCTAAGGTCACTTTCAAGGCCAAGCTTAACACATACTCGGTGAGCTAGTTATACCTCGTTAAGCAATGTTTTCACAACGCTGACGCGAAGAAAAGATGAGACAACGCATTTTTGCGGTAATATTGTAGTCATGTAAAACCAACTAGCCCAACTTCATGCGCTGATGAAACGGAAGTCTTCGGGTCGCATTCTCTCGGAAGTGGTGACAATACAAGTTTTAACCCATTTAATTCGTGCAGCCAAATCTTGCAGGTTTAATGTGAGTTGACAGTAATCTTTTTTTTCTCGAAAATTCTGCACTCGTCGCCGCCGCTGTGTTTGCTGCTGCTTAAACTTGCTTACTGCTTACCTCAGAGATGCGCTACATTTGTGCTTTGCTTCCTGCAATGCAAGATTTCGATCTGTATTTGCTTTGTAATTAGATATTTCCTGAAATAGGACCATTTTGCCTTTGTCAATACGCCAATACGTCAATATTAAAATTTTGGCCAATACAACGCCAGGTTTGAAAGGAGAAATATATTGAAGAACACCACACCATTTAATGCATTTCTTGGTGTTATCAGAGGAGGAGCGATAAGTTAACGGAAACAGTGCCCCGTCGCATTTGAGAGTTGATCCATAATGGTATAAAACATGATGATGAGTAAAATCCTTGCTAGCCACCAGGGGAACGCCTGTGCTTTCAGTTCCGAAATACATCTCCGACATCAAAAGTCAAATGCATTCTCACTCTGGCGAGCAAACGACGAACGCCTAAAAACGGTCGCTTGGCGGGAAGACAAACGGCGGTTCATCGGCTTCGACTACGATGGTCCTGTAGACGTTGATTGCTACTGTAGACGTTGATCGCTAGTCAATCTGAGTAGGTCGAAAGGTTGGGAGGACAGCGATCACGCAGCTCTCGGAGTTGTAGTATCTGATGACTTCTTCGACGCAGCGGAGGTGAGAACGAAGGTGAAGGTGAGTTCACCTAAAATGGAGGATCGATAAGAGCAGGAGACACAACTTTTTGCTTGGTCCGCTTTAGAAATTTTCAGCTTGATCTGAGAGGGGTGCTGAACAATTGTTTTCATGCACAGAAAGATTGTGAAGGGACCCGCGGCACCGAAAAGGCTTTCGGTAGAGTCAGGCTATTGAAAACAACCATGAGATGGCGAAAAAAATTGATTTGAAATACAAGCGTTCGACTACACTGTATCTCGCCTCCCTGCTCCCCTCAGCGTGCACTCTCGGGAAAGGAAGCTTTCCTATATCGGCAGCTACAGACCGACATTTTTCCGACGCCACAAAACCGACGGCCCAGCCTCTCCGCCGACACAACTCCAAATTGTAGCTTATGCCCGGGCTCCCAGACTCCCTGCGACATGGTCTGGGAATGTGTGAGCACCCCCTAACTAACCACCCAACCACTGAGCCTCGTGGGACCACTGGCTGCCCCTCCCCCTGCCCAGCCACCAACTTCCGCTGGCCCGCCGATAGCGCGCAAATGTAGTCAGCGCTGCACTTTCGAAATAAAAAGCCTAATTTCCAGGGATATAGTCTACTGCATTATAAAAAATTTTTCTCTATGCGGCAGATGCAAAATTCTAAATCCGTATAATAAAGCCCATAGAGGCATCTTAATCTCATTTGTTCTTTCATGCCCTAGACGCGCTGTGATGTGTTCCTCGCTTCTACTCTTCTTTCATTAAATTACTTTCTCTTTCTCACTTCTACTCTTCTTCTTCTTCTTCCCTATATGAAAATACTCGCTGTACTCATCTCGTCTTTGTCGTTTTCTCTGACGCCGAATATAAGGTCAACTATTGTGCGAAATGTGTTCTTCCTTTTATAATGCGTTATGCTACACTGGCTTAGTAAGAAATAGTGCAAACATCGCAGGATTCCCACCGGAACATCTGTTCTGGCAATGTGCACGTCTTGCGACAGAAAGAACGCGGCTTTCATATTAGACGGAGGAAGTGAATGATCTGTCAAGGCTACAACAACAACAACATAATTAGGACGGCGCCAGCTCATGCCGCGAGCAATCCGCGCCAGCCCCGCCCAGAGAACAAGCCCTCAGTGGTCCTGGAAAGACGCACATGTCCCGTATGCTATCAGTGGGGACCCCGGTGCGAATGCCATCACCGACGGCGAATGACAAGAGTGGTTCGGCGGAAGGCCGGAACATCCCCGAGGCCGCGAACCACGGGGTGCCGGACGAGTCCGCGGACGAAACGGAGCTGCGACGAGAGCCGCCGCGCAGTGGAGATGAGCCCCGCCGTTCGCCGCGGCCTTCCACCCCGGACGGCGTATTCCCTTCCGTCCGGCGGGACGCGGTAAGCATGCCGCCGGCGTGCCTCATCTTCGCCATCCTGGCGGTGATCGCCGCCACGTGCTACATCGTCGTGTCGCGGCTGATCTTCATCGCACAGTGGCTGTCCGCGAACGGCCTCCCCTCCTACAAGAATCACCGAAGTCCGGCCGCCCCCGGAGCCAAGTGGGGAGCCCCGCGGATATAGATGCCGGGCTTCCGGCACGGTACCGCACCAGGTGCCTTGCCAGGCGGCACCGTTTGGAGCCGCAAGGTCGCGGCCACCGTCATCGCTATTTTACGCCTTGTTCCTACGACTGGGACCGCTACGCTGATAAGCCCAGAAGATGCGGTCAATAAATGTTACTATTGTGCGCAACAAAGTTGGTACCAGCATGTGACTTACACATAGCTACGCACATTTGATTGTTTAAATCCTGAAATACGTTCGAAGAATTTCAAGTTAGCAAAGCTTTTTGCAGACCCATTTTTGCGTCCGCACTACAGCTCGCCTGGATGAGGCAGCGCACATTTCATATATCGCACTACAAGAGAGCGATTTTGCAATATTAGATAGTCTTGTGTGAGAATGCCTTTGATTTTTTTTCCTTTATTCCTGTTTGTATATATTTCCTTTTTCGCGGTAGTAAACCCTCAGTTGAAAGATAGTGCCTGTGTTGCCCTTTCTCCCTTGTCTTCATTCTTCACCGCTATGATGTATAGTTCAATCCGACTAGCCCAACTTTCCGACATTCTACGTTACATTAAGCTTCACAAGTAATCTTGAAGTAATTAATTATTTATCAGAAGTATTTATTGTATTTACGTTATTTTTTGGAAGCAGCAGTTACTTGCATTCGCGCGATTTTAGGCTAGTAATTAGTAGTGTAAATCAATTACTTTTCACAAATAATTTTTCCATGTGTAGTAAACACAAACAAAACATCGACGTTTAGCGACAAACGCAGCTACACCTTTCCAGATTCCACCCCGCTGCAATCCGTACCGACACCGATTTCTCACGCGTTTCTCCGCTGCCTGGTTGCTCAGTGCTTCTACTTGTTCTTGACCGAAAACTGAAACAGTAGCGCTCAGTTTCCCCGGCTGTTTCCTTTTCTCGTGGACAGCAATCGTTGATGCCTTTTTTCCAAAGGCGGTGTTTTCGCAGACGGCGTGTCATCTGCCCAGACACGTCTGCTCCTTGTGTTTCTGCAAACGTCGAGAGCAGAGGGCAAGTATAATTCGAGGCTCGAACTGTGCGCTCGCCTGACTTCTAGAGGACAGATGGGATAGGCTCCGCGCAGCGATCATTCAATTAGTAAATACGAAATCACCAGGATATACACTCAATATACATTCAGGATATACACACAAAGCCAAGCTTCGATGTTCGTATTTTCTTCTAGCCTGTTAGGCGCGTCGAGCTAGATCTTCGGGGACTCTACCCCTCAGGTCTAAAATTTTCGTCCTCCTACACGCCTTCAGCGTGTACATGGCCTGCAATATATGTGGCATGCGATGCAATCAGACGAGATGCTTATTAGTGAATCCGCCAACTACTTCTGATGCGTGACGTCATCACATCGAACGGTGCCATCAACAAAGGTACAGGCTGAAGCTCGGGCAGGTTGATACAACTTTCCAAGCAAAAACATTTCGCTCCGGGCGGATTAAACTTGAGCTGCTAGTCAGCGCCTTGTGTGTCGTTTTCTTCCTTCGTCCTGTGTTTCGCGCTGTTTACCTTCCTTTAAAAAGGTAAAGGTAAAGAAGAAAAGTCTCGCGCTCGCATGCGCATGCGCCGCCCACTGTGCAGCGCGTCTTCTTCCTCTCTTCTTTGCGTGCAGCTATGAACATAACCGACCACGCAGTGATTCCGGCAGGCGGCGCACCAGCAGCTCGCACTGTGAAACAAAGGACGAAGAAAAGCGAATAACGCCGACTACCAGGTTTGATTTCATTGCGTGGCCGTTGACTGGAAAGGAACAAAGCGGCCCGATATCCTTTTCGCAAGAACTGGTTGCCATCGAACGATGTGGACGGCGCGGCTGAACCGCATTCCAGAACTCTTCAACGAAACATCGGTCACCATCGAAGGGAAGGTTTACTTGTTCGGCTGTTTCGACATCTGCTGGCCGGACAGTGATGAAATCTCGGGCTACATCGTCGACGTGTACACCTTCGACCCCATCTCGTACCGGTGGGATAGAATACACACTCGGCCATTTCCCGAAGTTGAGCCGATTTTTTACATCATGGGCCGCAGCGTTGTAGCCTACGGCCACTGCGTCTACATATGGGGCGGACAGCACATCAGCCCAGAGGTTACCGGCCTCTACCGCTTCGATAGCGATGCCATGATGTGGAGCCGTCCGGCGGTAAGAGGCGAAGTACCGAGTGCTGATGTTAACCACTCGGCGTGCGTGCTTGGTCACCGGATGTACATTTTTGGTGGATTGCACTGAGGTTCATCGAATTTTGTACGTTTTCTGGACCTGGAGACCCTAGAGTGGCATCGCGTCCCGACCAGCGGAGAGGCCCCCCTCGGGCGCTACGGCCACACGGCGACAGCCATCGGAACCCGCATGTACGTTTGGGGTGGCAATGTAGAATTCTCACGACCGCACGATCCTTACGACAATTGCTTATATTATCTGGAAACGACCACTGCGACGTGGGTGCGCTCACAAGTGCAAGGCTTGGCCCCGGAGGGGCGCGACTGTCACTCTGCCTTCGTGTACGAGAGACAGCTGTATATCTTCGGCGGCTACAACGGAGTGCTGAACACCTACTTTGCAGATATGCACAAGTATAACGTTGAAAAGTCGTGCTGGAGTAAATTGACGCCCAGCGGATCAGGCCCGCCTGCGAGGTACTCGCCCGGATGCTGTGTGCTTGGAGAGAGGGTGTTGGTCTTCGGCGGCTTCGGGCCTCCACCCAGCCTTGTGGAGGAAGATCATCTCGAAGTGATTTCTGAGGAAGAAGAGGAGCTGACGGACCTGCACGTGTTGCACTTAGCACCGACGCTGCAGAACTTGTGTATGCTTGCTGTCATTGATGCAGGTCTGGATATGAAGGAATTACCAGAATTGATTATAAATGAGATCAACACCATCAAATCAGGAGAATCTTAATCGCCGCGTCCGAGTTGTCGTCAGCTTGATAGAGCGCCTTGGACAGAGCGTCGCGAGATCGTGCTGGCATACAGGCGGCTTGAACTTATCCCGTACTACCCTACGGCGTTTCTTTCGGTGTGTAGCAGTGCGCCCTCCAGGGGTGGAACAACAGTGAGCCTTTGCATGCATCGAGAAGACAGGCTTGATATTCTGTTTTATCGTCGCTCGGTAGCCGCGCCGTGTCAAGACGCTCTGCATGTGCTCTCCTATAGAAGGAAACCAGCCGCGCTGTTAGCGCGTAGTGTTAAGAGGCAACACATGACACAGCACTTCTTGAGTGTGCAGTATGTAAGAATGTGTACATATGTGACATTAGCTCAACGGTGGTGGTGATACGAGCGGCAACGCGTTTAATCCCGGCGCCAAGGCTGGCAGGTTGGCACGATTTCCGAGTAAGCTTTTTTCTTTAAAATTTTGTGCACATCGTCGTTCCTGTGCTTGCTTCTGCAGCATATTTCTAACCGCTTTTCTTCCCGAGTTCCTGTGTATGTGAATGCATTTCTTCTTGGTAATATTCCAATGCGTTTTTACTTTGTAACGAGGGGCTTCTGGAGAGTAACTGTTTTTCAGAAGCTGCGAATGTGATTATGTGATTATTGATCTTATCTTAGCTCCGGAATTGCCATGACTAAGTCACTTTTTAACGGTTTAGATGGGAAGAGGAAAAAAATTACCGACGATTACGTTACTTCCTAATGCGAAATTTGAGCGCAGCAAATAAGCTGTTTCACCTTTTCGATAGATTGAGGCAAAGAAATCGAGCAACACATGTATGCGCTATCACAGAATTTTTTTTATTTTTCGCAGGAAGAGGGGGGAGGGGGGCGGCGTGTACACCCAGCGGCAAACGATGGGGGCAGAAGCGCGCGCAGCAAGCGGACAACACGATAAAGGGAGGAGGGAAGAGATAGCAGCGACTGACTGATGCCGCTGACGCCGATAGTGAGTCAACCCCAGCTGCGGAGTTGGTTTCAGGGACAACGCCGCCGATGCCGACACAAACAATATGATACCCTCGCTTCCGCAGCGCTAAGAACCAGGTCTAGCCGTGGGAAGGTGGTCACGTATTCGTCGACGTGCCGGGGCCTACGTGAAATAACCGGCGCGTCGGCAACTGAAGAGCACCCTATCCGCCAGACAAGAACAGGGGGGGGGGGGGGACCCTTTCCTCCTCTTTCTGCATGGCGGCGACGGTGTTCTATGCAGTCACGTTATCTTGACTCTCTAGCGGCGTCAGCGGCATCCAGCGGTATCAGTCGGTCGCTGCTAGCGCTGGCGGGATGAAAGGGGGGCGGAGCTGGTTACGAGGCCGACGACAACGCCGACGACGACGCGAAACCCAGGAACGGACGCCAAAGAGCTGCGCTCTAAAAATTAGGCAGTGGCTTAGCTCTGGTTAAGCCTGCATACACAAGCGGAAAGCTTCAGTTGTGCTTGGTTTGACGGCCGTCCACACACTGCCTGCACGGAGGCGGAGGAGGAGACGGAAATCGGCGCAGTTAAAACTGCCCGCAGGAATTCGGAGAGGAGTGTTGCCGGCTGCGACGCGGGCAACACGCGGCTGCAACGAAACGTCAAACGGGAGGGAGGAGAGGAGCGCGCGCAGTAGTAGCGGCGGTGAGAAGGCGGCGCACATGCGCAGTAGTGCGCGGTTGCGTCGAACGCTGCGCGTGACTCCACTAGGTCGCGGCATACGGCATACGCGAACGTCGGCTCCGACCCTCGTAGTGAAGCTTTTCGCTTCAAAAATTGGAAGCTCCAAACATCTCATGTTATAAGCTACGAGGGGAGAAATAATTTTCCTAGCTCGCAAAAGAAAAAGAAGACCAGCTTAAAAGTGTTCTGACGGAAGTAGGAGCAAGCTTATCGGGATAGCCGAAATTAACGAGATA
Organism: Amblyomma mixtum; assembly: GCF_055824585.1. NCBI lineage: Eukaryota > Metazoa > Arthropoda > Arachnida > Ixodida > Ixodidae > Amblyomma > Amblyomma mixtum. Next base: position 384,308,884 of record NC_143014.1, on the reverse strand, counting down.
GTTATTCTTTCATGGACATGGTCGTCAAGGTACAATAACCTGCTCAACACCGGCTCGATCAATGTGATATATATTTATTGGAGGTAAAAGAAGGGTCAACTGGGACTGCAGCCTTCAAGGAGAGGGCCGAGAAGGTTGAAGCAGACCGCGCCAGTGTTGAAGTTGAGAAAATAAGACGGTGGGTAAGACATGAGGGCAGACTTAAGAGCACCGCCTTAATCGTATGACGCTATAGCATTAATTGGTTGCTTCAGCCGGTTGGGGTCCCCTGCGTATCACGTAGCAAACATGGTAATTCTCTACTTTACATTCATAGCTTGCGGGGATGCGCCCTTGCTATAAGAGTGAATGATTTCTGCGTTATAAGACTGCGGCTGTAGCCGAATTGTCTGAGGAACCGTGATACGAAGCTGCTCTTTTTCGCGGGAAGTGGTTTTAATCCCGCTCGGGGATGAAGCTTTCTCTGCTCGATACCGCTTTCGTGACGACATACGACGCTACAGTTGGCGTCCATGCAGACGCTGTGGACGGAAGTGGCGCTGGCGTCTGCATTTGCTGGACAATTGTGTGTATGGAAGTTTCCCACTCCTGTCCAGATTCCTCTCCTCGAGCAGCCTCTCGCAAGCAATCAATAATTTTGCTGCCACCTGCCACGGCGGGCAGGTTGTCATCATGTCCCATGACGTTGGCTCTAGCTTTATTTTTGTTTTATCTTCACTGCGAACTGTGTAACAACTAGTATTGCTTTTTTTGGCGTTTGTTTTGTTTTATATGTTGTTGTATAACTGTGCCTAAGCGGCGTATAATTGTCTATTGTACAGTCGGGGACAAAAGTCTACGGACCACGTGTTCCTCAAACGAAGCTTATAGCTCTACTATTAGACAACGGCTGGAGACCGTACTTGGGGAGATCAAAGAACAAAAATTTAACTTTTACCTCCAAAAGTGTGGTCTCCAGCCGCCGACCAATAGCAGAGCTATCCGCTTTGTTAGAGGAACACGTGGTCCTGAGACTTTTGTCCCCGACTGTACGCATTGTATTATCTCATGTTGTTAGCCACCACTGTATGCCCCCAACTGTTAAGTCCGAATGCCCGTGGCGTAGTCAGGCTGTCGGAAGACAAGTTTTACCATGGGCACCCTTCCATCATGTACTGCATGGTGGCAAAATAAACATTATGATTACAGGTCACGTGACCTAGGTTACATGTGGGATACCTGCTTCATCGCTCAACACCGAGGCTGAACTTTCTGCGCAAAGGGAATCTCAACGCTAACGCGTCATAGCCTCGGAGAGTATTGCTGGCGTAAAACCTTGAAATTCATGAATGGCCTCAGAATAAAGATGATATTTTTCGGAAGGTCAACTACCTAGCGTCCAAATCCGAACTTACTAAGCTTTTCTCGGTAGACATAAAAAATCTTAGTGGGCTAACAAGAGTTCGGGATAGGAGCTGCATGTGGAATTTAATTTGTGCCATATCTGCACTGTTCGTATGGACTCTTTGATGGAATAAAACCTCAGTAGGTAGGCTGCACTGCAGAAATGGAGAGCGCACCATGCTGAGCGTTTAGTCAATAACATAAATGGACAGGATAATTTTTCTTGCGGGGAACGCTTGCCCATTCCAACACAGGTAAGTAGCTTTCTTAAACGGGTCGTGGTACTATGTGAAGCCGGCCGCTACTGAAAGTATTCGTGCTAGAGGTAACTACCTGCCTCAGCCACCGTCGTTGCTGCACACAAAAATTAAGAAGCGGGAGCTGCCTGGCCAGCATCGCCCTCTTCATTTTCCTGTGGTCGCAGCGCAGTGTATCTTTCATGGCCCAGCCGAGGTCGTGGCCATTTGCTTTAGTGCGCGCTGCTAATGAACTCTGATTTGTTCCTAAACTTTCCGTCTCATCAAATCTTCAAATTAAATGCACGCATTCCATAAAAAAAAGTTATATGAAGTTTTGTGATTCGAAGCTGCTTTTAGGCACGAAACACTTTTGGAGCGAAAGCTACACTAGTCTAGCAGGAGCGCATTTCGCGGTGCTTGCCAAAAGCCACTACTGCCCATGCGGCGTTACCAAGGCACCCAGCACCATGGCAACGATGGCGCCGCTGCCGCTGCGCCGCATTGCGCATGCGCTGAGTCGCGCCGCGCCGCGCAGCTCGGATATAAGCCGGAAGCGATGCGCTGGCACCTCAGACGCCCACCATGGAAGAAAGAGAGCGCCGTGCTCGCCACGGTCCTGCGCGGCGGTCGAGTGTCGGCTTTCTTACTGCCTTACTGACGTGCTCAGTGCTGCGTCACTGCGCATGTGCTTGACTGATCAGAGCATTGAGTTCAGCAGTTTTGCTTTGTATTTTTGTTGACATTAGTTGAAAATAAACTTCTCTTTCTACGCCACGGTAGCGGTAGCGATCTTGTGGAAACATTGCGGCACGCAATGTTTGAGTGTGTAGTTGCGCGCACCTTTTGGGTACTAGTGTCACGGATGTTTTTAACCCGCCTCGAAGCGCGCACTAGTTCACGCGAACTGTTTACAAATATGCTCTTGTGCGTCGGCATGTTCGTTTTGTGGCGGCAGCGTGGAGCGGCTTCCGTAAATGGGCGTCCGCAAAGAGCAATGTTTCCAATGTTGCAGCTCCTCCGCACGCGCCTCTTTGAGCAAGCATGCGTGGACGCACTGTCAATGAGCGAGGCTGAGTTCTTGCGCAAATGGTCGACATACTTTATCGTCCTGCGCGGCGGTCGAGTGGCGGCTTTCTTACTGCCTTACTGACGTGCTCAGTGCTGCGTCACTGCGCATGTGCTTGAAAGATAAGACTTCAGTTCAACTGTTTTGTTTCGTATTTTTGTTCCTTTCGAAAAAATTAAACTTCTCTTTCCACGCCACGGTAGCGGTACAGGCTGCGTGAAATTGAGCCTTCCGATACAGAAGTCATCGCATGGTACAAGGCCGGCCGACAGCGTGAAAACGAGGCGAGAAAGGCTAAGCGGGTGGCACAGACGCCCGAAGAACGAGAGGAACGTCTCGCGAAGAGACGCCACCAAGCGGCTGAACGACAACGACGACGTGTCACTACCGAAATGTCAGTAGACGAAACTGCTTTCGCTACGTGTATCCTGTCCTAGCTGAGCGAAGCCGCTGCCAGAGTTTTAGATCTCATTCTTTGCAGGTTCAGGTGGACATCACCTGGGAACCACGGCGAACGTGATGGCGAACATGACGCCAAATTGACGTCGAAATTCTTGTCGAGCATTCCGAAACTACCCGTCCTCATGGGTTATGGGTTTCGATTCTTGAAAATATCTTGAAAATTTCGGTGCCGGATCGAAGCGCGTATCCGTCAAAGCGCGTTTGCGTCAGAAAAATTGTTTTCTTGCGTTGGAATTATAACGCCCATTTGCGTAAAATCCGTCCCCCGTAGTCCATGTGAAGCCTCATAAGCTGGTAGTGGCATTGGAAAACTCACCATGCTTAGAGTTAGAGGCTGGAGTTTTAGGCACTAAAAAGCACGTTTTAGGCGCCATAAATAGGCGGCTAAAATTGCATATTAGGCACCTAACGCAGAAAAATAGGCACTGTAAACTTTATCAAAAGTGCAGATAGTTCCGAACTTCAGCGCGCAATATCTGCCGTAAAATAAAACAAAAACACTGTAGGAATGATTTGGGACCTTAAGCAAGATGCGAACATTAGAAGCCGTTTTTTTAAGGCTGCCGCGCAACTTTTCATACAATACACATGCTTCAGCAGAGCAAAAGGGACGGTTACCAACCCTTTTAAAACACTTTGGTATACCTCGAAATAAACAATTCGCTTGTCGTGTAGAAAAGTAGAAACAATGAACACCTTAACAAGAGGCCATGTATTTAGAAGTTGATAGAAACGTTGTCAATTCAAAGCCTCTGACAAATGAGTTCAGTCTTCTCTCACACAGGAATTGAACTTATTATTGAAGGCATACACGATGTTTCAACATTAATAAATATGTTGTCATTTGTACAAACAGTGTTTTCTAGTTTGTGTCTTCACGTGTCTGGAGCCACGCGACTATCAAACGGTGCTTGCCATTAGAAGGGTCTGGAAACCATAAATACGAGAGGCTAGAAAATGTTACACACAGTGCTGCTTGATGCGGAATATGCCGAAAAGAATCATAGTTCTGCACGGGCCTACGTACATCCACGAGGATCCATGGTAAAATAAACATCATCCATCTAGAAATCACTGTCAAAGCTATGAAAGCAGTAGCAGACAAGCACTATCTGGGGCACAAGGAACGAAAATAAGACAGATTACTCAGGTGGAAATTTTAATCTGTGAAACTGTTCAGCAGGTTTCTGGAACATTTGACAGTTGGTTTCAAATGGAACCAACTGGAATTATTTAGACGAACCTACAACTTACTCCGTATACTTTCCGAAATGTGGTGCTGTCTGGTCAACTACCACTTTAACAGCCAAAGTCATCAACAAGCTGCCAAGATAAAATGGCAGAAAATAGGAAAAACGTGGATTTGATATTTTCGGCGGACGTGGTTGGTATTGTGTACACAGCCGGCGTAGGTGCAGTGTTCACCACAGATAACTGACGAGGTCATCTAATGTTGCCACGTGTGTGTTTTACTCTACTCAAAGCCGAAATGCATTGGAAAGCAAACAGAATCTGAAAGAAAAACCGCAGCGTATTTCAGGCCCCTTTTCTGTAAAAAAGGGCATTTTTAGGCACTGACGTAGGAAATAGGCATTTACAGGCACTGACACCCGAAATAGGCATTTATAGGCACTATAAAAAGAGTATTAAACATATTGTCAACACCTAATTCGTGCTCATATGTAAAAATGGTGCACCTACGAAGCGTTGAAAAAAATAGGCATTTGCCTAAAATCCGGTCTCTACTTAGAGCCTACAGCGGGATTCGAATCCGCACAGTGCGAACATATCAGCTTCATTTTCCACTGGTTAAACGAGTATAGACACCTAACTTTGGTGGCATGTTTTCTTCTCTACAGTCATACGGAAGACGCTACTATGCACGAATCCGCATGTGGTATATTCCCCTACGACCGCTGATTAATTTATAACCAAATTTTTCTGTCTTGCTGTTTCGGTTTCAACAGCCGAACGATGGCTGCGAGGTCGGAAAGTGGTTTTATGTCATGCAAGGCAAAGATAAACGTCGATATAATCATTTCTTCGTTATTTAATTCTTTACAGTGCTGAAACCAGGCTTCCTCAAGAGCCGTAATGAAAATGAGAGTAGAATCAGAGATTATATTGCAGTTTTTTTCATGCCTCACGTGACCAAAAATCGCTTTTTGACGTCACAAATCAATCGATCGTCTGTTGAAGCCGAAACAGCATGAGAAAGAAATTCGATTATAAGTTATTTAGACGTCGTAGGAGAATACCGTGTGGTAATCCATGTATAATAATGACCTATGCATCATTAGAAAGAAGAAAACATGCACCCGAAAAAAGGCCATTCGGCCATCGTCGCAGCTTTTTACCCCGATATTCCGCGCTGTGCTTTGTATATCGTCGTCTTCGACAACTTCCATACGTCCGGCGAGTCAGTAGAAACCCAAGAGCACACGGACACTTGGAGCCAAAAAAATGCGCCCAAAAAGTCGCTCTGCAGCGCCATAGGAGGAGGATTTAGCCAGTCATCCGGAACGGAAGAAAGGAAGTGCCGCTTAACCAACATATGAAGAAAGTCTCAAAAAGCAGTGGGAGATTTATACCACTGCAGCAGAGTAGCAAAGAACATCAATTGCAGTTGCTGTGAACGAACTCAGATTTAACACGATAGCGTAAAAACTGAGCTCAGCTCCTTAAAGGACAGATTTAAGGAGCTCGTGTCTAAGAAAAACCTGCGCCGTCGTAGGAATCTGTTGTCGAAACAGAAGATAAGTCAATTCGGAGTTGCGGACATATGACCGACGTCGGCGTTTATGTATTGCGAAGACCTTGCCACCATGTGGACCACTCCAGCTGCTGAGCACACTTCCAAACAACTCATTTAGAAGAATTTTTGCAGTGCGTAATGATGTGGGACTCTGCAGGTAACTACGATTGGAAATATTGGCGGGTTTTTCCTTCTGAGCGATGAAAAAAAAAGCGAGAAAGCAAATTTTTCCCTAATCTTCCAAGGTTTTTTTTTGGCACTTACATGCTTACTGTCGTGACCGTAGCTAATCAGCCGCATCGCGGCAGCGCGTGAAGTGCCTTCGCCCTGACAAATTCCGCGAGATCCGGCAGCGCCATCTGACGGACGACCGACGATTCCGCGTGGTTAGCACAAATCCTGCTGGTCCCGGTTCTGCTGGCTGCCGAGGGTGGAGAGCAAATCTCTGGGCAGCGCGCTCCTAGGCGATAGCGGGCGAATGCCTGCCCGCCGCGGAAGCTCTGTTTTTAAGGTGTTTCTGAGAAAAGGAAAAAAAAAACAGCGATATTCTTACCTACCTAAGTAGGGGCACTGAAGTCACTACTGTCGTCGGCTCACTGCCATCTGTGGCTCAGTTGAAGGCGCGAAATTTGTAAAGGTGCAGCACGAGTACGCTGTCTATGATGAGCCAGAGGAGATAGCGTTGATCTGGTTTCTAATAGCTATCGGTAATCCGCCTACATCAAGACCTGCATCGATGATAGCGAGGAGACACAAGTTCTTCAGTGTCGGTGCTAAGTGCAACACGTGCAGGTCAGTCAGCACCTTTTCCTCTTCAGAAGCGTTGCCTCTGTGCTATCCTCTGTGCTAAACCTGTGTGATTACGTAACAACAAACCAGCAAGTAATATTTTTATCGGGTGATTTGAATGTTGATACGCGATGTCATTCAGCAGCACAACAAGAATTCATAAGCCTACTAGATGCATATGGCTTTTTAAATCTTATCGAAGTACCTACACGCATCACGTGCTACACATCTTCCTGTATCGATATTGTAATCACGAACACCGAAAAATGCGAAGCAAAAGCTGGCACAGTACTATCCGACTTAAGTGACCATCTCCCTGTTTTTGCCTTCGCCCCAGCCGAACGCCCTTATCAAGTTCCCGCAGCACCCTCTCCACATTTTCGACGCGTTGATATCACCACACTTGACCGTTTTCGTTCGATGTTATATGAAACTAGTTGGGACGATGTGCTGTCTTTAAAAGACGTGAATGAGGCGTATGATGCATTTTTGTTCAAAGTTAAAACTGTCTATGATAAATGTGTTCCACTAGTCCTTGCAATAAAATTCCTGTATGTATGTATGTCCGCGCAAACGCAATCCAAAGAAGCCGTGGGTTACGCAAGAACTGCTGCGCAAAATAAGGACCAAAGAAAAAATGTTTGCGCAATTCATGAAATCACGGGAGCCTTCCAAGCTTGAGAAATATAAGAAATACCGAAACCGGCTGAATAGAGAATTGCGAACTGCTAAGCTAAGCTATTTTAGTAATGCGTTTTCGGTGGGGTCCAATAGAAGTGTTCACAACCAGTGGGACCAACTGAACAAATTACTAAATCGCACCTCAAAAACAACTATTACGACAATAATGAAAGATGGTATACCAATAGGTGGGAAGGAACTGTGTAATGAATTTAATAATTACTTTGTTAACATAACCAAAAGGTTATGCTGTCCCTCCGACACACCTGTGGGTTACGCGTATAATACACCATGCATTCCGGAATCCCTGTTCATGTATCCCACTGATGAAGGTGAAGTAGTGACAGTGTTTAGGAATCTAAGAAATAGCAGAGCTGAAGATAAAGATGGCTTTCAGATCAAACCCTTCAAATTTGCAGTTGACATACTAGCTCCAATACTAATGCATATCTATAATCTAGCCATAGAATCTGGCGTGTTTCCAAAAGAAACGCTGGTAGCAAAAGTGGCTGTCATTCACAAAGGTGGTGCTACCTCAGATATGGCTAACTACAGGCCTATTTCCATTCTTCCGATATTATCCAAAGGTCTGGAAAAGATTATTTACGTGAGAATAAATACTTTTCTAGTCAAACATTCAGTTTTATCAGAGAGTCAGTTTGGTTTCAGAAAACGAAGGTCCACGGAAACGGCACTAATTAAGCAAAAAAAAAAATAATAATAAATGCGTTTGAGGAAAAGCTCCTTGTACTAGGAATATTTCTTGATTTTTCCAAAGCATTTGACCTGCTTAATCATGCTTTACTGGTACATAAACTCAATAACTATGGAATTAGAGGTAACAGCTTATCTTTAATTGAATCATATCTGAAATATCGTAAACAAATGGTCTCCCTTAATAACACTATATCAACCTCGCAAGCTATCCTCTCTGGTGTACCACAAGGCAGCATTCTGGGCCCCCTATTATTTAATATTTACATTAATGATATATTTACTGCTCCCCTTCCTGTCAACATAATAGCGTATGCAGACGACCTCACAATGCTTTCCTCAGGTAACACAGAAAGAGACCTGCTAGAACACGGCAATAAGTTCTTAGAATTCCTGCGTCAATGGTCCTTTAAGAACTACCTAAGGGTAAACATCACGAAGACCAAAGCAATAATATTCCGAGCTAAAAACAGAATGGTGCGTGAAAATTTTGACCTTTGGTTAGCAAACAAAAAAATTGATGTCATGCCAGCTGTGAAATGTCTTGGTGTTGTTTGGACCGAATCACTTAATTGGGATAAACATACTGAGTATATCTGCGCTAAAATAAACAAGATTAACGGCATCCTATGCCGCCAGAGGCACACACTTCCGCCTAGAGTTAAATTATTAATTTACAATGCATTTATATTGCCACATATAACTTATTGTCTGATGGTCTGGGGGACAACAACCAAGCAAAACTAAATGAAAATTCTAATGGCACAAAAACAAGCAATTAGATTTATAGCTAATGTGCCATGGTGTACTCATACGGGTTCCTACTTTGCAAGGTTCAGTATCATGAAAATCTCAGAGTTATTCCCATTCAAGTTAATCTCTATGTATAAAAATGCTGTTTCAACTAAGAATGATCTCCTCTTATCAAGTTTCAACCTCATTCGTTCGATTCCATCTTATAACACACGGAACAAAATGTCATGGTCCGTACCTTTCTGCCGCACTACATACCGGTAAGCAGTCAGTGACATATAGTCTACCACACTACCTCAATATTCTGCACAAGAACAACATCATACTTGAAAAGACTTCACGACATAAATTAATAACACTTATTCCTTTGTTTGAATGTGTTTGAATGTGTTCCTTCGTATGAATGTGCATCATTTTGACATCATGATTAGAACATATATATATATAGCTTTGTGTATCTTCTTTCTACTTGATTTGTATCTCGTTTGATTATAAATGCGTTTCCTGTACATAAAAATTTTGAGCAGTTTCTTTTGTCCAATAATGTCGAGTGATAACAGAGGCATAACGTCATGCAAATGTTAATGTATATATTTTGTGGCTGTATTTTCTTTTGTGCTTGTGAGTGCGCTCTTCCACTGCTGTTGTGATTAGCTGCCAGGCGATACCGCCCGCCGAGGGCGCTGGGTGGCCCTCAAGCTGCACCAACGCAGCTTTTTGCCTTGCGCCCTCTCGGCTCTGTTACTGATGTAACCTTGTGAGAGTTAATAAAGATGTATGTATGATGGTGTGGTGCAGAGCCGAAGCCACCGAAATTTAACACCCTTTCTCCCATCACGCTGCAGCCGGCCGATCGCCTAGCAGATCGGTGTAGCTCAGGTGGTGTTACTTCGATCCAACACGACTTCTACATCATACTTATGCATGTCTGCAAAGCAGGCGCCCAGCTGTCTGTTGCAGCCACCAAAGATGCATAGCTCTTCGTCATACACGAAGGCACAGTGATGTTTGCGGCAGGTTAGGTGCACACCTTCCATTCTTGGGCGCACCCACATCAAGGTGATTGTTTCGAAATAATGCAAGGAAGAATCGTACTCTTCGTTGCCTTCTCCGTCGAACACCTGGCTACCCCAAACATACATGCGGGTTCCGACTGCTGACACCGTGTGGTAGTAGCGCATAGCGGGGGGCTCTCCACTGGTAGGAACGCGAAGCCACGTTAGGCTCTCCAAGTCGATAAAATATACACGGTTCGAGTATTCACGGTCGAAGCCATCAAAGATGTACATCCCTTGACCCAGCAAGCAAGCAGAAAAAAATATACGCAGTGTCGCCACTTGGCCGCACATTTCCGGGCGGCTCCATGTCATAGCGAGGGTATACAACCGGTATGTGCCGCCAATCCGTGACCTTATGTCCGAGGAGCTCCCCCACATGTAAACGCAGGGGCCGTAGGCGACAACGCTGGTCGATAAATTTAATGAGCCAGATTTCGGAGTGCAACTCCGTCAGCAGCACACCCCATCTTCACGATACGGGGTGGAAAATGTATACGCCTAAGCGGCTGCCTAAGATTTCATCGCTGTCATCGTGGTAGCTGGAGAGCAGGCCGAACGAGTAGACCTTCCCTTTGGTGGTGACAGCCGTTTTGGTGACGGCTTCTGGAACCCGGTTCAGCCGCACAGTCCCCATCGTGCAGTGATGACCAGCCTTCTCAGAGATGAAACCGGGCGTTAGTTTTTCCTTACTGGTATCGGGAAAGCACTGGGAAAGAACAGATCTGGTAGGCGTTGTTTTTTTTATTCTTACGAGCTTCTCTTAGTTTTAGTGTGGCAGCTTCTAACTCCCCATCTGGTGTTATAACAATATAGCAACTGTTCCTGGGCTTACGCGGAGAAGAGAGAGGGAAAGCATGTAGAAGGGTTGCGCAGGGAAAGAGGGAGGCGAGGAGAGCAGGAGGGCGCTACGCACTGGGTGGTGCAGGCACGTGTGACACCGATATTTTTCTTCGCTACAGCCTAGTGTATCGTTCGATGTGGTGGTGTGAAGGGCTACGAATAATTAACCTAGTGACTGCAAACGCCTTGTGTGATTGCTTCATAAGCCACGGAACTGTAGGCCCTGCGCACACACAAGATTTGCGGTGCCCATAAGATTGCGAAGGCAAGCGCAGAGTCTGCGAAAACCTGCATAGAGGGGCAGCTGAGGTCAGAAGGAAATGCGAACATCACCATTAGACAGCCGTGGATGCAGCCAGGAGGCAGGTAAGCGCTTGGGACGCTTCACATCAGGAGGAGGCCAACCCGCGAACATGCGGCCGTTGGAAAAGGAGATCAACGCGCTAGGAAAGGTGACATCAAACGCGCTACGCGACAAGATCGTTCACATCCCGAGGTCCAAAATGCTTGTGACCCCAATATCTGGGCAGAATGAGGTAGACGCGAGTCCTCAGCTCTGCGGGAAAGCCATTTTGCCGCTGCAATTCCCGTTACTGGTGGTAACTGCTTCGTTAGTTTTAATGCAGGACGGCAATTTCGACGTGAATAAGGATTCTTACTTGACAAGAAAAAAACTGTGGCAAACTTAAGTCCATGTTAAGAGTATCTAACGATAGTGTTAAAGGGTCCCCACGGTTGCTAGGGGGACCCCTGGCGCACCGTCTCGCAGACACCGACACACTTGTTGCAATCAAAATTGTTTTATTACACATAATCGTTCATATTATTTAGTGACGCTAATTACTGAGCATAATTAATTAAGTGGTCCTGTAATGTAATCGCCTACTGTTCGGTGTGAGGTACTCATACAAGGACGCTGCATATCCCACTCAACGCACGTTCCTGAGTGGTGGTTTCGGTCCCGACTGACCACCTTCTTTTTCATATCAGCAAAATTGCTTTCCTACTCCAGTACCCTCTCGACCAATCAGGATTTTCCAGTCAATATGACGCTGACGCTGGGCTTCCGGCCGGACGGTACCTTTATACTGTCGCGTTAAAAAAAAAATAGAGGGGTGCACTTAAACTGCGCCTTAGGAGTACGACGCGATATCATGATACGTCAATTCCCATATATGCAGAAGAACATTCTCTACTTTACATTGACAGACCCTTGCGAGTCCTCGTACCCCTCCTGTCACAGTGTTGCAGCGGTTAAGCTATGGGCCCCTGCAATGGATGGCAGGTGCTCCCAGCGGTGGGCCTTGTTGGACCCAGGTTACTCTTCCTGAGTGACCAATCCTTTATTTACCTGCCACGGTGGGCAGTTTGCTCACTATCCACTGAGCAGGTTGTGATGGCGCAGCATGGTCACGGGTCCTAAATGGCCCACCTTCCACCTAGGTTGCTCTCTGGGGACCACCTGCCAGAGCCATGCCCGTGATTTTTCGGTCACAACGCCGACACCGACAATGACAAATCCGAGTTGAAGCGAGACCAACCGGCAGCAACACGCGATATTGCCGATATAAGAAAGCATCTCGAGGCTGTATAAAACGTAGCGACTGGTTCTGAAAACTTGCAACGGGAGCTTTGCGATACACGTAAAGCACTTGAACTTGCGCAAAAGGAAACACATGCTTTGCGTGCTCGTTTAGATGATAGCGAGGACCGCTCACGGCGTGCTAACCTTATCTTTTATGGATTTGATGATAGCTCTACCGAGACTAACGAGCAAGGTGAAGAAAAAGTTCTTAGCCTTGTCGCCGAAACATTAGAACTCTCTTTAACCAGTGACTGCATTGCTCGTGTGCACAGAATCGGTATATTCGACGAGAACAAAACCAGGCCCGTGATAGTGAAATTCGCCGCGCATAAAACCAAGGTGCAAGTGCACTCAAAGAGATCGCTGCTGAAGGAAAAGGAAGTATCTATGGGATAAGATTTTTCTGCGGCGACACGTAAGGCGAGAAAGCGGCTAATTGACTATGCGAAAGAGTTTGGTTTGAAAGTCAATTTAAGGCAGAACAAACTAATTGCCTATGGCAAAAGCTATGGATATAATGCGAAAACTTACCTAGTGTTTGAAATTGGACCTGCTCTAAACAACGAACCCATTGAGTCTCCGCGCTCCCTTCGATCTGGTCGTACTCTATCCGGTACTGGAACGTAGGGGCCCGCCAGGAGTGGTGGTACTGCCATTGAGAACATTGGTCTGAGTGTGGTTTTTGCTAACATACGAAGTCTTTTGCCCAAAAGAGATGACATGAGTGCATTGATAAATGACTTTAGTGCTTATATTATCGCCTTAACAGAGACATGGCTGCCTGATAACGTGTCGAACAGTGAACTATTTCTTTGTGAAAAAAATTACAACATATATCGATGTGACAGATATGAAAGGCAAGGTGGCGGTGTTTTACTTGCTTTCAACGACCGAATTGAATGCTTTCATGTTGCCGTAGTAACTAGTTTAGAAATTGTGTGGTGCTGTATAACTCTCCGTTTTAAGAAAATTGTTATTGGTGTGTGCAGTCAACCACCGTCAAGCCCAATAAGTTTCTGTGAAGATTTGCACGACTGCCTCAATACAATTTCTGTTCGCTTTCTGGGTCTCAGCAGTTTTCTTTTAGGGGATTTTAACTTCCCAGACATTGAGTGGAATCATGATAGTGATAGTACAGTCTTTCCTGCGTATTCCAATTCTAACCACTTCCTTTACATATGTTCCTATTTCGGATTATCGCAACTTATTGAGCTCCCCACACCTGTCACTCCCACTGCCTTATCCCTTCTTGATCTCATCACATCCTCACATCATCTCCAGAAATCGTGTCTTCTATCATTCATTTGCCTGGGTTAAGGGATCACATGATAATCAACTTCAACCTCTCTCTACCCCTAACACGCTCACGTAAGCAGCTCAAATACATCAGAGATTACAACAAGGCTTACTTCCAGGCTATTAATAACAATCTGTATTTGTTTTTAGATGAATTTTTGAGTGCTTATCTCGACCGTAGTGTCCATCGTAAATCGGAGACCTTCAAATCTAGAGTTTCTGACCTCGTAAATGAATACATACCCATGAAAAAGATATATAGCAACAGTGCTGCCCCTTGGTACAACAGGTATCTTAATAGGTTTTCCAATGAGAAGAAAAAAAAATTCAGGGGGCACTTTGACTGTCTAAAGTGCGTAGAGGCGAAAGCGTTTTCCGCGCCCCTTTCAGTGCTTCTGTGGCACTGGTGGCGTCACATGTAATTGAGTACTAATTACTAAGTGACGACAAATCACTAATTAATGGTTAATTACTGATTAATGCCTGAATACTAATTAACTGCTAATTAAGCTTAAGCTTCGCCTTTAGGAGTGGAACGCGACAGCGTGGTGTAGCGCTTCCAGGGAGTCCACGGAATGCCACCACCCGTTCGGCGCGATGCCTTGCCGTTTCAACGCAACGGTTTTTGAGGAAAGGAAATGGCGCAGTAAATCTCTGTCATCTCGGTGGACACCTGAACCGCACCGTAGAGGAACGGAGGAAGTGGGAGTGAAAGAAGAAAGACGAAGATGGCCCGTAATGAAGAAAATGAAAATTGTATTTGAGTAAAGAAAATTACGCAGTAACTGTCTCACATATCTCGGTGGACACCCGTCAAAATTCAGGGGGGGGGGTGCACTTTTTTGACCTAAAGTGTGTTCACTGATGTGTGGTTAAGATGTTAAGCTTCGCCTCTAAGAGTGGAACGCGAGAGCGTCTTGCAACGCTGCCAGGGAGTCCATAGAACGCCATCGCCCATTCGGTTCTACGCCTCGCTCGTCGGTAAATTGGTTTTTGAGGAAAGGAAATGTATTTCTCTCTCATATCTCGGTGGACACCTAAACCTCGCCGGAAGGGAAGGAAGGAGGATGGCAGTGAGCGAAGACACCGTATTCGCTAGACGTGCCTTTGTTCATTCCAAACCATCGAGCTGGCATGGCTTAGTGAATAGCATGCTCGTCTCGCACTCCGAAGACCGGGGTTCGATTCCCGAGCTCGACCAATTTCTTACTAGGTTTTATTTATTTATATGGCCTGACTAGACAAGTTAATTAGGCTAATTGGGTAATTAAGCAATTAACTAAGTTCAATCCCACTTACTTGGAGCATCACTATATGGTTCCTTCAATTGGTTGCATGGTTACTAGCCAAAGTACAATTGGCCCCGTTTGAAATTGGCGCACTGTGACGTCACCACCGTTTCGACCAACTGAAAAGCGTGACATTCTCTGTCGACAACTGCTGCTTACAACGATGAGACATTAAAGGCTTTCGCCTTAAAAAGTCTTTTCAGGACCGCTCGCTTCACGCACTCTGCTGTCAGATGGTCCGCGTATAAAGCCGCTGCAGTCGCTTATTCAAATGCATTAAAATCAACCAAAATCACCTTCTTTACTCAGAATATTCCAGCTATGCTAAGCAAAGACACGAAAAAGTTCTGGAACACAGTGAAAGGCAAACGAAATATTACCATACAACTATTTACCCTGGAATGGGGTAGAGTTCCTGACCAACTGTGCGCATCGCTTCTCAATAGCACTTTTATCAAAGCCTTCTCTAGCCCCACCGACACTTCCGTCCTACCTTCGCTTCAGAATATCACTTTTTACCAATGGATCCCATCGTCATCTCCACAGAAGGAATTCGTGGCATTATTAAACATCTTAAAATGTCATCCTCTTGTGGTATCGATGGCCTCAGTACTGAATTCTTGAAAAATACCGTAGAATATTATTCCTTTATGCTACAGTGCATCTTTTCGCAGTCTTTAAACTATCACACCATCCTAATGACTGGCTCAATTTGAAAGTACTCCCAGTGCACAAATCAGGGGAAATGCAAAATACACGTAATTACCGTCCCCTCTCACTTACTTTTGTCCCATGTAAAGTTCTAGAGCACATCATGTTTAGTCATCTTGCTACTTTCATAGAATCAAACCACTTCTTTACTCTCAAAACAGCATGGTTTTCGCAAATTCTTCCCGTGTGAAACGCAGTTAATGATTTTCACTAATCATTTGCATGTTTCTTTAGACTCTGGACTCATTACTGATTGCTTATTCTTAGGCAAACAAGAGAGGGGGTATGAGGGGCTCGTTATAAATATGAGAGAAGCCAACAGCCACAGAAACCAAGGGACACGAGGGATTTTTTTTAATTAAATTATTTATTTTGCGCTTTTGAACACTCTAAAAAGGTTAGGTGATTTGTAAACATAAATACCCCCGAAAGCAGAAGAATTGACAGCCGTCGCCGTAGCTCAGCGGTAGAGCACCGGACGCGTAATTCGGACGTCGTGGGTTCGGATCCCACCGGCGGCATGTGGTTGTTTCTTCATCTGCTTTTCTAATCAATTACCTTTAAGCGATAACATATTCAGTAATATTCTAAATCGAACAACAGCGCAAAATAAATAAATTAATTTAAAAAAATTCCCTCGTGTCCCTTGGTTTCTGTGGCTGTTGGCTTCGCTCATGCTTATTCTTAGGTTTTTCAAAAGCATTCGATAAAATCAGTCATTCTCTTTTACTTTTAAAGCTGAGCCAACTTAACATTGACCCTAATCTACTGAATTGGATTCGTGCCTTTGTTAGTAACCGTACCCAGTTCGTCTTCGCCAATAACCACGACTCATCACCAGCGCCAGTACATTCAGGTGTGCCCCATGGGTCGGTCCTTGGCCCGTTATTATTTCTAATATACATAAATGACTTACGTTTAAAGATTTCATCTAACATGTGCTTATTTTCTGGCGACTGCGTAATTTACAGAGTAATTAATAACACTGATGAAAATTTTCAGCTACAGACAGACTTAAATAAAACTTATGAATGGTGCCAATCGTGGAAAATGGAATTAAGCATAGCTAAATGCAAATGCATGCGCGTAACCCGTAACCAGCAAACAAGCCCAGATAATTTTATTAACGACACTCAGCTGAATCCAGTCCCGTCTTACAAGTACCTTGGCGTTAATGTTTGTTATAGCTTTCTTGGAATGCTCATATCAGGTTCATTATTTCAAAGGCTAACCGCATGCTAGGGTACGTCCGTAGAAATTTTTCATCCTCTCCACCTTCATTGAAAATGCTAATATATACTACACTCTTTCGTCCGCAACTAGAGTACGTATGTTCGATTTGGGATCCTGACGCCATCACATCAACAAAAGAACTAGAGGCCGTGCAGAATCGAAGCGTCCGCTTCATCGTTGCAAACTACCGTCGCACTGCCAGTGTAACAGAAATGAAATATAATCTTTAACTCCCCTTAGTCTCCACTCGCCGTAAGCTTTCATGCATTTGCCTCTTCCATAAAATTTACTACCATAATCCTTGCCTGAAAGCCATCTGTGTAAAGACACCATCTTTCATCTCGCCTCGCCTTCACCACAATCAAAAAGCAGCTGTCCCACACTGCCTCACAGTGACCTGCTCTAATTCCTTCCTCCCTAAAACATGTGACTGGAATAATCTTTCACCCACAGCCACCTTTGTTAGCGACACTGCGCGTTTTAAAAGCAAATTACTCACAGTGTTAGAATCAGACCAATTGTGATATGTTGTTTACCCATATATAGACTCTATAAGGTTTTCTTTTTGTAACCCTTTTATTTTTTTACTTCTGTACTTTTGTTCTCAATGTTTTCGTCCTCTGTCTCTAGCATCTTTCAATATTGTTCATATATATAGCGCTCTTTTTGATCTATGTACTGTTTTTTACACTGTAAGGCGACAGCCCTGAGGGTAAAATAAATGAAATGAAATAAATGAAATGAAACGTCAATGCCGACAACGCGGTAACCGGATTTTGCAGGAAACGGAGCCTTTAACGCTCTTGCGTCAGAATAGCGCAGTCTAGTCGATTCAAGGCAGCCGGATGCAGTGTTAGCGTTCTGCTTTCTGCTTCTCAATATCTAAAGAAATTACGTCTGGTGGTTCAAAGAGAGAGAGATGCGAGCGGTGTTTGCAAACGAGGTGTCTACTCCATTTATCAGTTCACACAGCAGGGGCTATTTATCAAACTAGTAGATATCGTTATTGTGAAGGAGATCATTGGATTAATATTGCCGTGACTGTGTTTCGAACCCACGGCGGAGCCAACGGGTCAGCTTCACTGGCCACTGCACGAGGGCGCGATGGTATCGCCGCGACCGATCACGCCTCGTGTCAAACTGCAACACACTCTCGCGATGTGCGTTGCAAATAGTCGCTTCATGAACTTCCGCCTGCGGCGTAGCGTTCGTAACACGTTTCTCACTAGCTGTAAATACCCGCCGCGGTGGCTGAGTGATTAGCATGTTCGGCTACTCAGCCGGAGTACCCGAGCTCGAACCAAATCGCTGTGGCCAGGTTTTGGTGGAGGCGAAACACAAAAGGCGCCCGTGTGCTGTGCGATGTCAGTTCACGTTAAACATCCACAGGTGGTCGAAATTATTCCGGAGCCTTTCACTACGCCATCTCCTTCTTTCTTTCTTCTTTCACTCCCACCTTCCTGCCTTCCCTAGCGGTGCGGTTGGGGTGTCCGTCTAGAAGTGACAAAAGAGAGTTTTAGTATAGCGTTAGCGTGATAGCGGACCTAAGGGAAATTACGTTAGCGCGCCGCAAGCAACTTATCCCTAAAGACAGCTTGCTTCAGTATAGCGTCCTGAAAACGTTAAAGGCGATCTCCTTTACATAGAGGCGACAGGACCTTCTAAATGGTCGCCACTACCGCTAACGTGCCAAATTATAATATTTCAGTCTTCTAAGACAATTATTACATTGGCGCTTATTTTCGCCAGGAAAATGTCCCAGAAATTGTAATAAAATGAAATAAAAACATACAAAAGTAGCGCCATCCAGTCAAGGCAATGTTAACTACAAACCGTTCGATCAAGATTATTGTCACGCGTGGTTCAGTACAGTTGGGTACGTCAAAGTAGGCGACTGCAGTGGACGTCAGTGCCAGCCCTAAAGCTCAGCGTTCGCTTGCCCCACACTTCGGCTTCTTTCTTTTCTCAAGGCGAGCTCGCGCGCATTCCGCGCGGTCGTGTTGTCATGAGAGCGATGACGACGAATGGCGGTGTCATTACTCCCCGGCAAAAAGAAGCATCGTCCCGATGCTGGGAGTGAGTGGAGAGGTCGGAAGGAATGAACGGGATTAGTGGGCGAGGCTACCGCTCGTGATAAGGCTTCAGGCGGACCACGTGAACCACTTCAGGGCACGGAGACCGTCGGGATTTCTGAAATGCATCGGGAATGACCTCGTAGTTGAGGTCGCCCAATGACCTGACCACGCGGTATGGTCCGAAGTAGCGATGGAGGAGTTTTTCGCTCAGTCCTCGTCGCCGAATGGGGTACCACACCCATACACGGTCGCCAGGCGCATAATGGACGTCATGACGGCGCCGATTGTAGCGATCTGCATCTGAAAGTTGTTGGTCCTGAATTCGAACTTTGGCCAGTTGACGAGCAGCTTCGGCGCGTTCGAGGAACGTGTAGGTATCAGTGTGAAGGCTAGAGTCGTCCAGATGTGGTAACATTGTGTCGAGCATCGTCGTCACTGCACGGCCGTAAACGAGGTGGAATGGGGACATCTGCGTTGTTTCTTGCATGACCGTATTGCAGGCGAAGGTGACATAAGGAAGCACTTCGTCCCACGTTTTGTGTTCAATATCGACGTACATGGAAATCATTTCAGAAAGGGTTCGGTTCAGTCTTTCAGTCAACCCGTTCGTTTGAGGGTGGTACGACGTTGTTCGGCGGTGGTCGGTATGTCTGTAAACCAAGATCTCCTGCAGCAGCTCAGCCATGAACGCAGGGCCTCTGTCAGTGATCAGCACTTCAGGTGCCCCATGGCGGAGTACGATCTGATGCACGAAGGACTTGGCGACTTCTGAAGCGGTGCCGCTGGGTAGAGCTGACGGTTCTGCATAGCGGGTAAGGTAGTCCGTCGCGACAATTATCCATTTGTTGCCAGAGTTTGAACGTGGGAACGGACCCAGCATATCCATTCCTATTTGTTGGAAGGGCTTTGTGGGTGGTCTAATGGGCATCAAGAACCCAGCTTGTTTGGTTGACGGTACCTTGCGACGTTGACAGGCTCGGCATGTTCTGACGTAGTGAGTGACATCAGCGCGGAGACGAGGCCAGTAGTAATTCTCTTGGATTCGGGCTAGCGTACGGGCTATGCCCAAATGTCTAGAAGTGGGTTCGCCATGGGAGGCTTGGAGGATTTCATTGCGTAGGCTAGCCGGTACGACGATCAGGTATTGTGTATTGTTTGGAGCGAAATTTTTCTTGACCAGAAGACCATTGCGGATGCGTAAAGATGGCAACACGCGCCTGAAAGAGCGCGGGGCGGTCGTGTTGCTGCCGTTGAGAAATTCCATTACATCTCCAAGTTCGAGGTCGGCGAATTGTTGGTCAGTGAGGCAGGAGGCGCTGAGAGCACTCAGTAAGATGTCGTCGTTACAGGCGTCGGTAGAAGGATCTACTGGGGCGCGGGACAGACAATTGGCGTCAGAGTGCTTGCGCCCGGATTTGTAGACGACAGTCATGTCGTATTCCTGGAGCCGCAGACTCCATCGGACGAGGCGAGCGGACGGGTCTTTGAGGCTTGCGAGCCAGCATAACGCATGATGATCGGTCACCACCTTAAAATTTTTGCCGTAAAGGTACGGTCGGAATTTCGAAGTGGCCCATACAATGGCAAGGCATTCTTTCTCGGTAGCGGAATAGTTTGATTCGGCTGGTGACAAACACCGACTTGCGTAAGCGATGACCCGTTCTTGACCTGCTTGGATCTGGACCAGGACAGCACCTAAGCCGATGTTGCTAGCATCAGTATGGAGCTCCGTGTCGGCGTTAACGTCGAAGTGAGCCAGAACGGGAGGCGCCTGCAGGAGGCTCTGAAGGCTGCGGAATGCATTTTCTTGCGCTGCTTCCCATCTGAAAGGTGTGTCCGACCTTGTTAGGCGCGTCAGCGGCTCGGCAATTCGAGCAAAATCTTTCACGAAGCGACGGTAATACGCGCACAATCCAAGAAAACGGCGGACAGCTTTCAGGTCTTGCGGCGGCGGAAAATGGGCAATAGCTGTTGTTTTTTCTGGATCAGGCTGAACACCGGCTTGATTCACAACGTGCCCTAAGAACTTCAGCTCTGTATACGCAAAGTGGCATTTCTCATTTTTGAGCGTGAGTCCAGAAGACCTTATTGATTGTAGGACCAATTCGAGGCGTGAAGATGCTCCTGGAAAGCCGGGCCAAGACGACAACATCGTCAAGATAGACGAGACACGTCTGCCATTTTAAATCGGCAAGGACAGTATCCATGAGGCGTTGGAAAGTTGCCGGTGCAGAGCACAGTCCAAAGGGCATGGCCGTAATTTCATACAGGCCATCTGGACTAATAAAAGCTGTCTTTTCACGGTCCCGCTCATCAACCTCAATTTGCCAGTAACCTGACTTGAGGTCCATCGAAGAAAAGTATTTCGCGCTACAGAGGCGATCCAGAGCGTCGTCAGTCCGGGGGAGAGGATAGACATCCTTTTTGGTGATTTTGTTTAAGCGACGGTAGTCTACACAGAAGCAAAATGTTCCGTCTTTCTTCTTCACAAGGACGACTGGCGCTGCCCAGGGACTCCGGGAAGGACGAATTACGTCGTCGCGGAGCATTTCCTTGACTTGGCGGCCAATAGCGTCGCGTTCAGCGGGAGACACTCGGTAGGGCGACTGTCGGAGAGGGTGCACGTTATCGTCCGTAATAATGCGATGCTTCGCTAGGTGAGTTCGTCCAACACGCGATGATACCGAGAAGGTGTCGCCGTAGCGCAGAAGAAGATCTTTAAGTTGTTGTTGCTGCGTCGGGGAGAGTGCTGGATTGACGTCGAACGTGAAACCAGTGACTGGGCTCTGCTGTTGCGACAACGACAGTGTGGAAATACTGGGTGTGCTGCTGACATGGGCGATGGCATCAACGTGAGCCACAACGGTCCCTACATTCAGATGTTGGTGTGCACCACCGAAATTGGTTATCAGCACTTCTGTTTCTCCGTCGACGATATTAACGACTCCTCTGGCGACAGCAATGCTCCTGGCAAAAAGCAAGATCTGGTTGCCTTCCGCGACGCCTTCGAAATTCCGCACAGTCTTGGCGCCGACAGAAACCATGATACTCGAACGAGGTGGGATGGTGACGTGGTCATCCAGGATGCAAAGTGCGGTCGGATGGTTTGGATCTCTGTGTATTGCGTTCTCTGTGGAGAAACACACGGCCTTTGACTGGAGGTCGATGACCGCTCCATTCTCGGTCAAGAAATCCATCCCGAGAATGACGTCACGTGAACAATGTTCGAGTAAAACGAATGTTGCCAGGTAGGTTGCGCCTTGAACTGCTACTCTTGATGTGCAAGTCCCGGTCGGTGTAACTAAGTGACCCCCGGCTGTACGAATCTGTGGACCCATCCATGGAGTGGTGACCTTTTTCAGAGTTGCGGCGAAATTTCCACTGAGGATAGAGTAATCCGCCCCTGTGTCGATGAGTGCAGTGACGTCTGTTCCGTGGAGGGAAATGCTCAGGTTTACTGTCATAGACGTCGTGTGAGAGGTACGGCGCGGTGTTCGGTCACGGCTGCGGTGCGGCGCGGGTTCACTTCGATTCGTCAGGTGGCATTCGCGGCGAGTCGGCGTATCACGGTGTTGGACGGCAGTCTGTCGTGGCATCGGGTGGCCACCTAGTTGCGGCGTAGGAGGGTCTGTTACATTTCGTCGGTGAGCAACCTCCCCCTCAAAGGTTGCTGCTTTTAGTTTTCCTGGCGGGGGCTTGGCGACCTTCCCCACGGAAAGTCACCGTAAGACCGACGAGGAGAAGAGAACCGACGAGGGGATGGCGACCTGCGTGTCCCGCCGGTAGATTCGGCCAGATAGTCGTTTCCTATCCGGGGTTTCCTATCCGGGGCCGGGGTTTCCTGAAGGCGACTCGGCGACGGCGGTGGTGCGCGAAGAGCAACAGCGGCGTACGTCATTAGCGGTGGGGCTGTAGACGGCTGAAAGGGAGCTGGAGTTGTAAGCGCCTGTTTCACCTCTTCCCGAATAACCTCGGAGAGGGTATAAACCGTTGGCGCAGGCGGCGTAGCCGGGAACAGCTTCTGGAGCTCCTCGCGAACGACAGCGCGCACGGTTTCGCGGAGCACGTCAGTAGTATTCATTTCAGTGGCTGCAGCAGCATGGCGGCGAAAGGCTGACGCTCGTATTGCCGCAACCGCATATCGAGTGTCTTTTCCATGGTGGTGGCCTCCGACAGAAATTCTGCTACAGTGCTCGGTGGATTGCGCACCAGTCCGGTGAAGATTTGCTCTTTTACACCTCGCATAAGGTACCGAAGTTTCTTCGGCTCGGTCATATCCGGGTCAGATCGGCGAAATAACTTCGCCATCTCCTCGAAGTACACAAGCGCGCCTTCATTTGGGAGCTGAATTCGAGACTGAAGGAGCAGATCGGCCCATTCTCTTCGAAGCACCGTGGTGAAATCTTTCAGGAACTGCTCTTTAAATACATTCCACGTTGTTATGGACGACTCCCGGTTCTCAAACCACGTACGAGCTGCGCCCTCCAGCGAAAAGAATACGTTTTGAAGCTTGGAGTCATCTGCCCACCTGTTGTATCGGGCCACGCGTTCAAATTTTTCCAGCCAGTCTTCCGGGTCTTCGGCTGGAGAGCCTTGGAAGCTCGGTGGCTCCCGAGGCTGGTGCAGCACAACGGAAGGTGCACTAATCGTCGTCTGCATGCCTATTTCGGGCTGGACGGTCGTCGACGATGGCGCTGGACGAACCGATTGGGTCGAACGAGACTCCAGGAGCCCAAACTCGGGTTGAAGGCCTTGGAGCCGGCGGCTGCCGTGGTGTACAGGCGTCACCTCGATGGCAGATGACCCTCGAGGACTTGAATCCCTGCTTGCTAGAGGAGTCCGAGGCATGGAATGCGTTACCCAGCACCTCCACCAGATGTCAGGCGTGGTTCAGTACGGTTGGGTACGTCAAAGTAGGCGACTGCAGTGGACGTCGGTACCAGCCCTAATGGTGAGCGTTCGCTTGCCCCACACTTAGGCTTCTTTCTTTTCTCAAGGCGAGCTCGCGCGCATTCCGCGCTGTCGTGTTGTCATGAGAGCGATGACGACGAATGGCGGTGTCAATATTTTCTATCACATGGCGTCTAATGTTCAAAAAACTTTTGTAAATTTAATATAAATTGTTGTGTTATATAATTTAAGTACAGAAAACACCGCGGCAAAGCTCAAAATCAATTTTTGTATCGTTCGGCACGTCTGTGTTACATTTCGGGCAGCTGCAGACGGTAGCAGTGCAGCTTAAGGTCCCATAAGGCTATTGTACCGCAGAATCGTGAGCGTATCTAAAAACACTAGGCGGTATTGCCGCTTAAAGGGGTAGAGACATCAAATTCCAAGGTTGTACAAAAGACTGCCATACGTTTCCTTTGTATGTGAGGACCATAAGAGGGAAGTATTAAATTTAAGGGAGGTCTAGAACATATTTTAATTTAATTTTAAAGTTTGTGAAAATGCTCACTCTTGAAGTCTAAGCCATCGCTAGTGCATCAATGTGACGTAGGAACAGAGAAGAAAACAGAAGCAAGTATTTCCTACGTCATTGCACAGTTTTCTGACGTACGGGACCAAGTTTTGCGGTTTCGCGGCCTAGCAACCTTGGTTACGAGTGCTCATGAGTCTTTTTTCTGCACGCTCGCGAGTGCGACGGTGCTTTACGCCCGGCGTTGCCGCAGGCGATGTCGTTGCCGAAAGATCCACTTTTGCACAGGCATATTGCCGGTGCCCTAATCTAGGAAGCATTCTCTGGTATCATGGATTTTATGTATTTTCTTGTGCGAACGTGAAGTACGCCGATCATGCCGGCCGGCCAGCCTGGATCCCGTCTGCCGGCGTCACAAAAACGAGCTAAAGTGTGTTCTTGACGTAAATAATAAACCCTGGGATACGAAATGTGAAAAATGTGTCATTTTTGAGGATCGCAGACCGATACTGAGCTGCTGGCAAAGATAACGACTGTGATACGAGCAAACTTCTTGCCACAACCGCCTCGCAGCTGCCGCTGGCCCGACGTTGGGGTCCGGCTCGCCTGGCGCCCGCTCGCTTCGCTGGTGAAGGCGTCGCGGAGATTTACCATACTATTATTTTATTGTGAGATGATGCTGTTGACAGTAAAGCGATGTGTAGGGTAGGCCGTTTATTATAGCGCAGGCGACTTCCGAAGCGCCGGCCGCTGCGGCTTCGATGCGGAAGAGGCTATAGAAATAGCGACGACCACGGCTACCTTGCAGCAGCAGAGCTCGTCGCCCGGAGCGCGCGCGAGCGATGTTTTTGCCGAAAGCTCGAAACATAAGCAGGCATGCTTTGTCGCTGCTCGAGCAGTCATTCTGATAACAAGGCGATCTTGTCTTTTCTTACGAGATTTGTACACCATCCCAAGCAGCGCTCACGCACTGCTGCACGGCGGCGAAGTGCGACACCGGTTGTGGGCGGAGCTTGGGTAGAGCGGCGCAGCGATGCTCACCGCTCCGTGTCCCTGCTTGAAGTGGGGCGGCAGTTCGCAAGCGACGATCGGTGCGGCGAGTCGGCCAAGTGGCCATATGGCTGGATGAATGTTGGTGCGCGTGCATTATTTGTCTAAATAATGATTGCACTTCGCGCTCTGAGCTCGCTACTTGCTTTTGGTCGGCGAATGTTCTCGCTCGGCCACCGATCTGCCCAAGACACGTCGGCCGACGGGTCTCGTCGGCATCTTTGGTTGGCGGCGTTGTCACACTAGGACGACGCTTGGTCGTTCGGGCATCGTCGTCGTCGGTGCAGTGTGACTGGCTAGTCGGGGAACGACCAGGTTAGCCGACGCGACCGTCGGCGTCGCTGTCGCGTCGGCATCGGGGTCCCGTCGGCCTATTGTAGTTCCTCGTCTGCGTCATCCCGCGATTCCTCATAATCGGTGTCTTCGCCGAAATAAAACTCTTCTTTCCGACTCGGAGCTGTTCGGCATTGCGACTTGCCCTCCGCCCTCCGTTTACGCGCACCACGTGTGTGTCAAGCAGACGACATGCCTACAACGACGTCACGGCTTTCCGGACCCACGTGGCAACGCATTGTCTGGTTTTTGACGTCATGTAAAAGCCTGGCAAAACCTGGCAACTACGAACCGAAACCGATACTGCTGGGTACAAATAATACGATTATTAATTATATAATGCGAGTTCATGCTTCTAAGATGGTGTTCCATGCTCACTGAATCGCTACGCATTATTTACAACCCAAAGGTACAACACAAAATTGTGGTGTCTCTACCCCTTTAAACTTTATCGTCGAACCAAGGTAAGTCATAGCGAAAAGCAAAAACGTCCGTGGTTGCAGGTAAACATGCCGACCGGAATCGCAAGGACTGCGAACCGGCTAAAGCGGGCGGCTCTCGCTTGGAAGGACGCCGACATGTTTTTGAGCCAAGGGCGCAAAAGCCGCAACTGCCGCAACGCTAACTTCTGAAAATTGCGTGCGTACGCTAACCCTATTTCTCCGTTAGCGTTCTGCGCATGCGCACTCTGGAACCGCTATTCCGCTATGCATGAAATTGCACGCTATGCACGAAAAGCGCTTTTAATCTTGGTGAGGGCAACAGTACATGTTCTTTTTCGAACATTCATTCGTGTGAGTGTCATAAAATGATCAACGTTCCAAAATCAAACAGAAATAGTCACCCGTCGACGCACTACGTCCCCTGACGCCGCGAATACCGGTCGCCATATCGCTGCTTCAGAAAAAAGCCGCTTGACACCGCCACCATCGCTGGAATAACCGGGCCTTCTTTCTTACAGAAGCAGGTGTCTCTGCAGGATGTGGACGGTGCGGCTAAACGGTGTTCCAGAGCATGTCACCCACCAGGCTGTACACATCAACGGCAAGGTTTACTCGTTCGACAGTAGCTACACGGCATGGAACTTGGTCCGCGTGTTCATCTTCGACCACGCGTCGCGCCGGTGGGATATGGTGCAGACGCAACTTCCCTACGGCGGGCCTATTAACATTTCCCGCCACACAGTTGTAGCGTACGGCCACTGTGCGTATCTGTGGGGTGGCCCGAACAGGTGGCCATGTGTACTTCGCTTCGACTCAAACACGATGACATGCAGCCGTCTGGAGGTGTCTGGTGAGGTGCCCTCATCGCTTTTCGGCAGCGGAGCTTGTGTTGTGGGTCACCACAAGTATGTCTTCAGTGACTGTGATTCTTTTCCATATATGCGGGTCCTTGACTTGGATACCGGAGTGTGGCATCGTGTCCCCACCACCGGAGAGGCTCCGTTTCAACGTTCCAGCCAGACTGCGTCTGCCATCGGGACCCGCACATATTTGTTCGGCGGCAGCGCAACAGACCGTTCTCTAATCCTATACTATTTTGAAACGACCACCTCTTCTTGGGTGCGCCCAGAGGTTCAAGGCGTTCCCCCTGTGTATCGGCGAGGACATTCCGCCTTCGTGTTCAACGAAGAGCTGTACATTTTCGGAGGGTACAGCGATGTGCTGAAGACCTTCTTAGCAGATATGCACAAGTACGACCCCGTGACGTCGTGTTGGACCGAAGTGAAGCCATGTGGCTCTCCACCATCTCCCAGGTACTGGCATGGCTGCTCAGTGATGGGTGAAAGAGTGTTTATCTTCGGCGGCTTTGGGCCGGCACCCAACCAGGATGAGTGGCAGGTTGCTGAGGAGCGAAGGGCGCTCACCGATCTCTACGTGTCGCACTTGGCACCGACACTGAAGAACCTGTGCTTACTTGCAGTAATTGATGCACGGCTGGATCTACGCCCCTTACCACCCTTCATTAGAGAAATGGTCTACGCTGTAACTTCTCACCCATCGTAGTCGGTAGTAGATGCCTCATCTCAAGCAAACTGAGTGCCTGCGGCGAAGCCATCTTGCTGGTACGGTGAGACGCAACTTCGGCGCAGCTGCTTGACACAGAAATAAGCACTTCTTTTATACGCAAACAACGCCTTCCTTCAGTGCTCTATTTTCGCGCAAGCAAGAAAGTCGCTAGTGTTTTGTTTATATTCACGTCGCTCGGGGCCTCCTCGTTTTCGTAAATAATAAAGGGAACAAATTTTTCGAACGAGGAATTATTCACTGAAATCGATTCACCTCCAGCCCGGTGGTTTCTTCAAGCAAGTCGCATTAACTCCACTTGGGCATGACGCTCGTGATCAATTGTAGTTTGCCGCGCCGCCACTGCTGGTCATCCTTTTCAAAGCAGATGGTAGATAGAGATATGTGGCGGTAGGCGTCGATTTCAGCTCTTGTCCGGAAACAACTTGCTTCTTTTGCGACGACTTCAGGAAGCCAGTTATAACTTATTTCCGCATGTCTGTCCTCACTTTGACGCTCCATTAAATGTTCACTGATTTCATAGCCTGCTAGTCATGGTCCTCTTTTCCCGATATGCATTCTAAATACAACCTGCAAGCACCCGATCAGTACCTGTCTTGAATCGGAGCCGATAGAATTCGTCAAAGCTTGTGTAACTGATTGTAGCAGGCGCAGATGGTATTAAAGGCAATCGACAGCATGCTGGCCAGTATTTGAAGCTTCTCGACAGCCTATTTACACTGGTGTGATGGCGCTCTAGCGCGCCGTGCACGTCAGATACATTCTCACCCTATTGAAAGAACTCTGCGTGAGTTTGCACGAGAACAGTGATTTTTGTACGATCACGTTCATTTTGCACACGAACGCGCAGAAATTGGGCGTTACCTGTGCGCATTCTGTGCGTCCTGTGTGTACATATGCGCGTACTGTGAGCTGATAGACGTCCACGCACACTCTTTGCGTGTAAAAAATCGTGGACGCTCGTGGACAACTGTCTGTAGGTGGACATCTGCGTGCTGAGAGGGGGCGTGCCGAAGCTGTGCGTGCTTATGTGCATACTGAGCAAGCTCAGTGAGGCTGCGTGTGGCCATGTGTGCGTTTGCTTGCTTAGTAGCAACTTGTCGAGACTGTAAAGGCCCATTTAGGGTGAAAGCAAACAAAGTTCGAGCATTCAGTTAATGATTACTTCTCAATAATGAGCAATAAGCACACGTTTTGCTGTTTTATAATTTTCGTCTTGGCGTAAGTACCCATTAATCATTTTCAACTTCAGCAAACAAATAACCAAAAAATTATCTGTTGGTGCAAAATGGTTCCCTTCGATACTGCAGGGACCTGTACATGACAACATGCACACTGAGCAAGAACTTGTCAACATTGCAAGTTCATTGTAAAATAATGTAAAAAACAAGCTGCTAATGACTCTTACAGCATCCTTCAGTTCTTCCTTTAACCAATTCTGAAAGTTACAGATATCATATAGATGCATGATGAAAGCCATCCAGAGCGCTTATGTTGTTGCCCGTCATGCAGACAGCCATATGTCGAAATCAGAAGCAACACAACCATTTGTTGCTTGCACTCGAACGGAGTCAATCAATGGAATAACTCTGAAAGGGCAACAGTGTTTGTTAGGTGCAACAAACAAGCTTGGGGATATAATCAGGTTCAATCAAACATGACGTGCAGAAAGCGAATTGTGAGCTGTAACAGGAATGTTACGAGGCAATTTCCAAAACTTAAAGTCATTAGCATAAATTTACATACACGTAAAAAGGCCATGTAAGCCTACATGAAAAGACAGTTTTGAATTCACAGTTGGTGTCAAAAGTTCAGAAATTAGTGCCCTCTCTCAATTTCAGTGACAAATCACAGATCGATTAATTAATTCCCAGTATGGCTCCAGAACAAATCCAATGAGTCTCAAATGTGCAAAGTATATATACCACACATGTTGCCTGATTAGCACCAGCATTGCATGATGCATGACAAGGTATCACACTCTTCATTCTTCTTCAATCTGTTTTGAAATTTGCACTACCACAAAGACCATCTGGATGGACTATGATTCGATCATATTGCTGAGAGTCACATTCGGAGACCAAGAGCAACTCAACAGTGTGCTGCACATGAGTGGATATAATGCACTGGGACAACTGTGTACAGTAAGGAACGCTTGTAAGGCGTCAGGTATTTGCTTGGGGAATGTAATCAAGTTCAGTCATGTTTCATGTGTAGAAAGGAAGATAAAAGTTGTAGCAGAACTATGAAATCCAGCATCCAATACTGAACTTCCCCAGGTGATCTACACACACATAAAAAGCACGAAAGGATAAGCTCAGCGGTACTGTTAAGTTTGATGCCCTTTGAGGTTTGACTTGCGCGTCTGTATGCAACCATCAGATACCATCTTGAAGTTACCAGAATGCCCAAAACAACTTTGTTGATCTGTTCTACTCTAAACTGAAATACTTTTCCTTAAAACATTTTTTTTTGCAACATGCTGTGTAGCTAATTATAAAATAAAGAAAAGAAGCTGATAAAATTTTCTCATCTCAAACGTACTGATAAGTACACAAATCTGAGTGCTTTCAAGAGAGGTGACGCACCCGGTATTCAGTGTCCAGAAGCATGCATAATGCTGCAGAATCCTATAGCAAGAAAATTTCTTTTAGTTGACAGATGTCTATGTCTGGTCACAAAGTCAATACCAAGTAAGGCGCATATCCTAACCTGCAATTACATGAAGCTGCACGTGCTTCATAGGCTGTAACTCTGCCAATAACTGCTACATATTTCCCACCTCTAGCACGAGTGCGGAATCAATATACAGCATGGAAACAGCAGTTTTGTTGCTTTAGCTTCTTTACTATGCTGTTTAGGCAAGAGACGAGTTGAAATATTTGCATGGGCAGTTCTCGATTGAAGTAACGTAAAAAACATCCGCACTCCTTTCTGCTGAAGCGACTAGTGGACCACTTTTGCATGTCGCATCTCGTATGACTTGCTAAGGGTCCAGACTGACACACGCACTTCGTCAAACCTTCACACAAAACACTCTTCGCTTTTGCTATAAGCTCCGGCCACAGGCAGTAAGTGTCCCGTCACCGTTCACATCGCAAAAGAAGGCAGCGCTCGCAGGCGGTCAGTTTGAGCTGACAGCGACAGGCGTTGCAGGCACACCGCCGACTAAGTTTCCAAGGAAGCCACACTGTAGAAGGGCGCCGTCTTGTAATCGAAACACACTACAGAAACAATGGCCACTGTCGCTGCTTATGAGCCAGGCATTTTTGCAACGAAGTTAGCAGTGCAATAGGCCGAAAGGTTCGACTCATCAAACGACGGCACCGCACTGCTGACCTCATTATCGTTGTCGACCAGACATCAATAACACATATGCCCCGACGGATCGCTAAATTGGGAGCTGCTACTACTCCTGGATGAGAGCGCGCCCACCGGCAGCACAGACCGGTAATCCTTCTTTTGCGATTCCAGCACAGTAACAGCGGCGCGCAAGACCGCCCAGCAATCCTTCTTTTGCGATTCCAGCACAGTAACAGCGGCGCGCAAGACCGCCCAGCAGCAGCACGAGAAAACAAGCGAAGCTCACGGCGGTGATCTCAGAAACCATGCAGCATGTCGGATAAGCTTTGGATTTGACGCGCTAGATACTGCCCACTCACGCACGCACGCACGCACGCTTGTACCGACACGCATATTGGTGGTGTCCAATCTGAACGAGCCGCAAGGCATGCTGGGTACTCCGACTTCCGGGTCTTTCGGCGAGATGCGCGTGTACGGCGCTCTGCTTGAAATGCGGATTTGCCAAGCTTAAATTCGCTCCTAATAAGGTAATACGCGCGAATGAAGTAGTAAAAAAGGTCAGCATGCTCTACATGCATTATTATGCCCACGCTCGACGTTCCGTATTGGAATTAAGGGCGGAAAAGCGTTGTAAGTGCGAACGTTTCGGCATGCGTCGTCTGTTCGCGCTGAAGTTTAGGACGCTTCATTCACTCGCTGAAAGTCCTCTTCTTGTTACGGTTATGATATGGCTGCTACATAGTTCTCTAATATATATTAGAGTACATATTTCCTAGAGGTTTCGCGCTTCCAGGCGCTGAATATATGGACTACCAGCAACCGCAGCCTAGCATTACGTACGAGCGCACATTGTAGCAGGGTGGCTACGACGGCAAGGAGCTTGAACCGTGTAAATCCGCGGAGGACTTTCGGTACTTTTTCTATACACGCCGCGGTGGCCTAGCGGTTCGGGCGCTCGGCTACTAAGTCGGAGGACCCGATCCGGGACTCGGCGGCCGCGTTTCCGATGGAGGCGAAGCGCGAAAGGCGCCCGTGCGCTGCGCGATGTCAGCGCACGTTAAAGAACTCCCGGTGGTTCCAATTAATATGGAGGCCTCTACTACGGCGTCCCTGATTGCCCACGTGTCGCTCCTCCTCTCGAAAGTCTGTGAACTTATCAATGTTTTACAACCTTAGCAAGGGGCACAATCTGTTTTATTGTCGGTTCCTGTACTTGTCAGCTTAATTGCTTTCGTTGCATATTTGCTATGCTTTATGGAATAATTACTGCAGAAGCTGGCATTCTTAACAACTCTGTCATGTGATTTAATTTTAGTTGAGCTGTAATGCAAAAATGCAACTGCATAGAAATGTGTTGAATTTTCAGCACTACAGTAGTCTTTCTGCCTGTACGAATTATGCCCCGACAAGCATGCACCGAGACTTTGTGACTGAAAACCTCCACTTATGTGCGCCAAGAGCCCAGATGGGAAGTTACATGGCAGCTATTCCAGCAGTGAGAGGCGTCCACTTACTGCAGCTTTGGTGGATGCACAAGAACTTTTCTCACAAACAAAATTGACTATGCATAGCTATGCACTGCAACTGCATTGCAATGCATTTCACACCCTGCATGGTGGTGTGGGACATTACAAGCCATTTACATTTAACTTGCACCTCTGAATGTTAAGAATTTCTGTACTCGATTTCCCGATGCTGGTTGCTGCATTAGGTAGATGAAAAAAATGCACAAAAATAAATGCTTTGTTTTGTGTCATCTCTTGAACATTCACTAGCTTCAAGGATGTAAAATCAATGTTGCTTCCCATGAAAGCAGAGGAGAGCCTGTATCCATTTTGCTGTCGTGTACTCCGTGCTCTGAGCCTAGTTGAAGGAGAACCACCAGCCTGTGTACAGACAGATGTCGCCAATGATTGGCACCTCAGCTGTTGATGCCTAGCTATGTATAGAAATGTGGAGATGTATAACTTACGCACTGTATGCACAATGTTCAAGGTAAGGTAGGTAAGTAACAACACTAGCAGCTAGGCAAAAGATGAGCTTGCCTTCTGTTTTTCCTAATAAAAGCCTAAAGCCAAAACAAGGCATCAAAGCCTGCTACAGAGCTTCACTACAGGCACCACAACACGCACTACAGCGCTTGTCTCTTCTCCTTTCTTTGTTTGTGTTTGCATGCTTTGGTGCTGCTCCTTTTCTTAGATTCAAAATGCACCAACTAGCCCCAAAAGAAGTTTTATTGAACGTAAGCAAAGTCAGGCACAAACACAAAACAGTAAGCAACAGGAGCCAAAAGCAGAACAAGCTCCTGACTAGGGCAGCTTTACTGTTGAACTGCAAGAGGAGCAAGTTTCTCAGCTATTAACGAGAAACTCTTCTTGTCCTGTAGGTATAACATCATATCTTCGTCTTGCAAAACCTTTCGCAGCGCATTTTCTACAACATGTAATAAATGAGTTTAATGCAGGAGATCTTTGCGACAAATAGTAAATTATAATAAACAGTATGGTCGAGCGTAAAAAAAATATCATGCTTCAGCTTTTACAGCACACTTGATACGAGTTGTTTTCAGAATCTTCTACAAGTCCCTGTTACAAAGTCTTGAGCAATGTTGAACGAAAGGCATTTGCATCCAGTTTTAGTTTTGGCGTTAACAATGCGGCACAGCTTGCACATTGATAAACCATCCCTAAGACACTAGTGATACCAAAAAGTCTGGAATGACTGAACACAATGCGTTCCTTGGCTTTTTAATAAAAAAACGTAATTTTATAACATGATTATTACTCTTGATCGTTATGAACCCAACGACCACTAGACCAGCCTCTGCCTTCCTTGTAGCATCTTCCACTTCTTGAAATCACCAATGTACCTCTCAATAAGTCAAATATTAAGTGCAATATTACTACATGCAAACATTCAATGCATCACATATGCAAGCTACAGACGTAGACATTTATTTACTTCATATGCATGTTCAGCACATAAAGAGTGTGCGAATGACACTTTGCTGCACAGTGAGAGTTCAGTATTACAGCATTTGTCTCAGATGTCAATTCTACTAAGTTCTGTACAATGAAAGGTGAAAAACAGCTAGGCTATGTTGGGTGCCATTTATTTTTAATTGTGTTAACCTGAAGTGAAGCTTTTCCCAACTTACTGACTCAGAGTATGAAAAGAAAGGCGGTTAATAACTCTTATCACTTTCTAATGCGATCACCTCGTCTGTCAGCCTCCTTCTCCGCACACAGGAAACGAAGAAACATTAGTGCAACATGCGGGTCTACACAAACAGGGAACTTATGTGTAACAGGTTGCTTAATTATAATTTTCGACACTTGCTGCGTGCTCATGTCGACTAATGTTCTGCTGAAAACGTGTTGCAGTTTGAGCATGAAATTAGCGAAAATGGCCTTATAGAAGAATTTATAACTCTTGCAAGTGCTCGTAAACATGCCTTAACACTGCGACCAGAGCAGTGCCAGCGAACGAGATGCCGCCGTACGTGGCCGCGGTGTCGCCGTTTCGACAGCTGACGGCAGTAACAACACACGCCTTAAGTATTAGCTATGAATTCGAGCTACTCGCATTCAGCGCAAATGTCTAGGAATAATCGTCCTGTCCTTTAACATCTTAAGTTGTCACGTTGTACTAACGGAGGCCGAACAGCATATATTTGCAAACATAGCCCGCGCGGTGCTGCCGCCGTCATGTGAGAACGGTTGTGGCACATAGCCGAAGTCTTCCGAGCGAGAATTGGTGCTCCTCAAGGAGATAAACAACCTACTTTACCGAATTCTTCAACTTCCACAACGCTCTCAAACTCTGCCGCCAACAAAATGCTCGAAGCACAGCATTGGGTTGACCGTCGCAG
This sequence comes from Amblyomma mixtum, assembly GCF_055824585.1. Lineage (NCBI taxonomy): Eukaryota > Metazoa > Arthropoda > Arachnida > Ixodida > Ixodidae > Amblyomma > Amblyomma mixtum. Next base: position 384,273,952 of record NC_143014.1, on the reverse strand, counting down.
GCAGTCTGCCAGCGGATCACAACGGCGCACTGTTCTTGCCGTTCCCTGTACTTGATGGCACTCGGAACATGTTGCATTCCGTTGCAATGAAGTTTCTGCAGGTTGCGGCAGCGCACAACATCCTTTTTTGCGGCAATGTGAGCGCCAGTATTAAGAAAAGAAAGACCGAAACCGCACGTCTGCAAGCAATGCCTACGCAAACCAAACGACAGAAAAGTTCCGGAAGTTCAAATTCACGTGACAAAGCTGCGCCGTGACTCAATGTCCGCCGTCAGTCCACGCGTCACAAATTTCTCAAGTTTTTAATGCTAATATGTGCACAAGAACTTAATTATTTTTGTAACGAAAGTTTCATTTGGTTTTAGTCCTTTGCTATCGCACTGCCCAAAAGCATAGAGCCCGAAAGAGACGACCTGGAGGAATGCCTGGAGGCGATGCCTTTCTAAACGGGCCGAAAGAAGCCGGAACTGGCCGAAGCGCTAGCCAACGAACGCAGCGTCTGGGGAGGGACAGCATGGCGGTCAGCGTTATTACGTTTGTCGTGGTCCTCCTTTGTGGTGCCGAGGGCATGAACGATCGCTGGCATGAGCATTTGTCACTCTTCCGATATGTGATGTGCCCACAGCAGTGAAATTCGCTGGTGCGATGTACGAAAACCTGGTAAGGTGCTGAGTAAACCTGTGTTTATAGCGTGCGTCAGCGGGCTCGACGGATAGCGCGTCGTCCTTTGCGCGCCTTCACTGGAAACGCTATGCTGACGGCGGGGCTCATTTCCTCCTTGGCGGAGCAGCTGGTGGGAGACCACTACCCGGGTTACATCTCGCATCTTGAGGGTAAGTTAATTTTCTTCGAGCCTGTTCATTATTTCAAAGCCTTTGCGCACAACTGGCCACGTCAACACAGCTAGTACAGAGACGCGAAGACGCAGTGCCTTTCGCGGCAGCACGCAGCGCTGAAAGGTTGTTTGCTGGCGGCACACGGGCATGAATGCGCGTGTAGTGTCAGTGGTCACACGGTCATGGTCAGTATGCCATGCAAATATGCACAGCTGATCCGATCGCGGGGTGCACGATATCGGCGCCGTACTGCCGCCGTACTGCCATTCATCTCTCGCCGAGAATGGAATATGTGCCCGCCAATAGATCTTCGGCCCGGGCTTTACATTCTCGCCGCATGTTACGCTGTAATTGAAGTAACAGCGCTCGAGCAGTTTAACTACGCAGACTGCGATTCAGCTGTATGCGTTAGGATTGAGCTTCCTCCTCTTTCACTTGTATTTCACTTGTACTTTTATGCCGCCGCGGTGGCTCAGCGGTTATGGTGCTCGGCTGCTGACCCGAAAGACGCGGGTTCGATCCCGGCCGCGGCGGCTGGAATTTCTTTCGAGGAGAAATTCTAGAGGCCCGTGTACTGTGCGATCTCAGTGCACGTTAAACAACCCCAGGTGGTCGAAATTTCCAGAGCCCTTCACTACGGCGTCTCTCATAGCCTCAGTCGCTTTGGGACGTTAAACCCCATAAACTAAACTAAACTAAACTTGTACTTTTATAAATTGTGTATTTAAGGTACGAAGCTTCGTATGATCCAGCTGTGTTCGTACTTATAGCCGAGCCAGTGTAGTCGAGCCTTGAATAGCAGAACGGTGAGATAAAAACAAATTGCTCTGAAGTTTTTCGCCTCTATTTTGGCATTCGCTTTTTCATACTTTGGCTCGGAGCTGAAATGGTACAAACAACTGCAAAATGCACACAGGTGCCCTAGCTCCATTTGCCCTAAATCCCGAAGTTGCAGTGAAACTTGAGGGTAATTGAGCCTTCAATATGTGCGAAGATAATCTTGATTGTTTCATGATTATAACCGATGGCGCAAATAAATCTGACTTTGACTTAAATATGCTGAGGTACCTCTCCAATACCTTATTTGATGTTAAAGGAAAAAGTGTGGTTTTTCTGCAATTGGCAGTATTAATTCATCATACCTGTGAGAATGTGAAATCAGTGCTAATCATGCCAGATTTCAAATTGAGGGACGCATGCAGAATTTGAAGCAAACCAGCCTTCTACTGAAAATATCGTTCTGCTGTGGTCTGTTCTTTTGAATGGTGGCATGTATTGTAGAAACGATGCTGGACATCGATATGCAAGTGATGTCTCGTCTGAGGCTAGCTTGTGAATGACTGCCGTGGTTATGAATTTCTTGTTGCCTGGCCCACTTCGAAATGTGGTTAAACAGTCGTGTTCCATTCGGCGACTGGCTCCTTTTTGTGCCATGCATTTTGCCTTACATGCTTGATTCTAGTCCATTTTTTGCACTGTGCTGCTGTTAAATGTGTATTTTACCTTGCAGCAAGCTCCACATAGCTTTACCAGCAATGCCTCTTCCAAGCTCTCCAGTATAGCTGTGCCAGCCTTTCACTTGGTGCTAGGATGCCCAGCAAGCAAGCAGGCTTTTGAGGTAAGCACTGAAGACATCTTCCGACACATGTAGCTTTTATTTTCCTAGTCCACTGCTACTTGTGTGACCCCTCGTTATGTTGATTTTGGCAAGTTAGGTTGCCTGTTAAGGGCTCTCTTTTGTTTTTCTCCTGCTGCTGTGGCCTACTGCGTTGGTGTTCGGCTACTGAGCCCAAAGACGCGGGATTGAATTGTGGTGGCTTCGTTTCGACAAGGCGAAATGCATATTTGCTCGTGTGTTATGCAATGTCAGTGCATGTTAAAGAATCTTTGGTGGTCGAAATTTATGCACAGCCCTCCTCTATGAATGGAGCTATTGTTCAACTTTGAGGCATTAAAGGGACACTGATGGCAAGCTGAAGTTTACCTGTGATGATGAAGTTCCGCATCCTAACCACAAAGACGACACTTTTTCTGAAAGTGGAGCTGTATAAGCCAGAGAAAGCAAAACATACAATTGTTATCAGCACCGGCTGATTTCGGAAGTAAATTGCGATGCACTGACTCCGTTTTTTTTGGCACAGATTCCAGAGGCTAGTCTGAACTGCCATTCACCTCAGAACGGTTATCATGGAGTCCTTTGTGTATACTTCATGAGTTCAAACCGAGTGGCGGGAAAATTTTTAAATGTAATTTTTGCGCCAATCATTGTGTTGATGGCATTTGCGCTGCTGTTAAAAACCGGGATAGCAGTATGGTATCCCATAAAACTAGGTTCAGGACTTGCAGGAAGTGGTTTATCACATTCCGCTAGCTTGTGCAAGAAACTACTTCAGGGATATGTGCAGGTTTCTTTAATGTGTTCCTGAGTGAGCACTAACTCGTTAGGGTGAAGGCAGCTTCTAATCTGGCACTACAGTGCCAATGTCGTGAGTGTAAATCATAAGATGACCCATCAGTGTGTACGCCTGATTTCTGTGACACTTCAGTGGTGTATAGAAGTGGTAAACAAATCTGTAAGGTATTTGATGCATATCTCCAAGGCAACGGCTGTATGAGTAGCGAAGCCATTAGTCAATCTTCAACGGAAAGAATTTTCTCTTTTAGATGACGTGCTTGTATATCAGTGACAGTTATTTGTTGTCCTGCCTTTCGCTGGTGTGGGTCATGTGTGGCGCATCTTCATGCGAGCCTTCTTTTCCTTCACAAAAAATTCAATTGATAGTCCAACCTGTTTTCTTCTCTTTTCCTGTGTTGCATCTTTTGGCTGGTTTTAAATCTGTAACTCAGCTCAGACCGTGATAATTACACCCGGAAAACAGGGCTACTGAATGTGAGCTTGGCATACATACGTACTGTATGTGTGAAAGTGCAGTTTACAATTTTCAGAAATGCTCGATAGGCTTACAAGAATCTAAAATTTTGTTGGAATTCCTATTTGTTCTCTGTACAAGTGTCGAGAGTTTTTCCGCTTGTGGGTTTCTACGTGGACACAGGCCACCACCCACCGCGGGTTCGAGCTTCGCGCGAGCCAAGGGCCCCGATCAGCCGTCACCACACACCACTGGGACACCGATGCGGCGCACTCAACCTCCGCTGGGAGGAGAGCGATTCGCCGCAAAGAAATAGGCCTCCAAGTTCACAAAGGAGACGTTTATTCACGTCGTCCTTCAGCAGTACACACACACTCAATCGTCACCCCGTCCCGGGGGCGCGCGAGGAGCAGGGCTCCGCTGCGCGCACGAAGCGACTCGAGCAATGTGCGCCGCTAGCACGCCGCTGCAGGAGAATGTCCCCGCGGCAGTGCTGTGATCTCTCTCTCGTGTCAACCGTTGGGCCGGTTACGAGAGAGAGTGGGCAATCAACGCAAGGTACGCCTGTCTGAGGTCGCTGGACCCCGAGTGACAGGCTCAAGCCGCTGCAGGTCAGAGGACACGTGCGGGCGAGCTCGAGTAAGCACTGGTCCGAGCGGCAAAGCCGGCACGGACAAACAGTAACGTACGCACCTTACGCTGTCTCGGAGGGATCTCTCTCTCTGGGCCCCGCTCGGACGGTCGCGCCGTGCGCGGCCGCCCGTAGCGGGTCCCGGATTCCCGCCAAAAGGCGCCAATGGCAAAGGCCCTTGGGGAGCCGGGGCGGAGCTGTGGCCAAATGACAGTGATTAGTCACCCAGCCGCCTCTCCACCGCCTGAGGCGGGAGCAAGGGAAAGAGGAGAAACAACGCAGGAAGCCGGCACAGCCGCGCAAAGGCAACGGCGGAAAGCCAGGATTCCCACATCCCCCTCTCCTTAAATGCCCTCCTACCCGTCGGCAAAGCACGCGGCGAAAATAAAGAAATCAATAAACAAAAAAAAATAAGCTACACTTCAGTTCCAAAATAAAGAAATGAATACACAAAAAAAAACTAGCTACACTTCAGTTCCAGCCAGAACAACGTAAAAAAAAGGGAAAACATGGCAAACAAACAAACACTTGCCTACGCTTCAAGAACACTAAACAGCTTGCAGATTATATACAACTTACACAAGATGTGAATTCAACTGTACAACTATGTGACAGGTGGATGTCAGCCTCAAAGTTCTATGGCGCGGCCCAGTGGGCCGGTCGGCGACTCACCGCTCGCAGACTTCAAGTTGAACGGGCTGGGAGGGCCGACGACTGATGGCGGTCCTCTTTCCGTTGATGTAGGGTGCGTTGATGACGACGGGGCCGCGGCAGAGCACTGACCTCGCGCCCTTGGACACGACATCACGTTCGGGCACAAGAAAGTTAGTGCACCCCTTTCACGCCGGCTGAAACGGGCGAGGACGTTCGGCGGCGTCCAGATGTGTAACCTTGTCCACAGTGAGGGGTCCTTCTCATCCTCGCGCTCACGCAGAAGGACACAACGGCACAACTCACAGGCGTCGCCTTGGCTCATGGTTACGCGCGCACACAGTCACAGCCACAACCACGCATACACCCGCAAGTGCGCGGACGCTGGTCGGCGACAACGACCCCCCCCCATCAGAAGCGTCCAGAGGCGCCGCGGCGAGGGTCAAAGGGTGCACTTTCCGCCCCCCCCCCCATCGCCCCAAACGCGCCGCCAACTTCCCCTCCATACGGGCCGCACAAAACTCGCACCGCGACACACGGCTCCTTAACGAGCCCACCACCCACAGTCGGGCCGGAAATGAGAAGAGGCGCGCCGTACAAACAACACCCATCTTTTGCTTCTAGAAGATAAGAGCAAGCACGAGCGGGCTGAAGTTTGCCTATGTACATCTCGGTACGTTAGACAAAAACAGACGAGCAAGCGGGAAACGAAAGTGGCTAGAAACTGACTCAAGCAAACAAATAAATAAACTGAAAAACACACAAGGCTGGAACTGAGCATGCTGCCAAAACAACAACAGAAGAAAAAAACACACCGTGCTTCACCTGGGTAGGGCCTGACAAGAAAGCTCGCCAGCTAGCGGAGGCTGCGTGCCTTCGGTTGCGGAAAAGTCCGCCGTCCGGCATCAATCACACAGGTGACCGTCGCCTCAGATTGTACCGGTGCTCCGTACGCTTGCGTTCCGCAGCACCAGTTGTGCCTTTACACTTGCCTTTGATACCAATGGGTACCGGCGCAAGCTCATCAGACCGTGACGCGTAGGCCTTCAGGTCAATGAACCCCTGCTTGCTCCTGGGGAAAGGCCCCATCAAATCGCAGGTGGCCATCTGCCACGGACGCACACTGTCAATCGGTTTCATCATTCCAGGCGGCTTGCCACCCCGTGACTTCACCGCTTGACAGACATGGCAGGAACGGCAATAGCGGATAATGTCACGCTTCATGCCGGGCCACGTCACCGATTGACTCAGTTTTGCAAAAACTCTGGAGTCACTCAGATGACCGGCCAGTGGTTCGTCATGAGAGAATCGCAAAAGTGCGCCTCTTACCCCCGTATTCACAAATGTTCCTTTCCTTAAAGCGTTAAGTGGGCCTTCGGCAAGGACGGCCTAAGTTGAAACGTAAGATAAGGCTGAAGTCAGCCTCAAAAACCAACCTTACGCGATTTTAAGGGCGCCTTACGAAAAGGGGCTCCTATCCGAAAATGTTGGTGATATGGGAGCGAGGCTACTCGCGTTTTTATGTTGGAATCATCTGGAGATACACGTATAATTTATTCCTACGACAAAAAGTGAATAAAAATTTCTCCTAGCACGCTTGCAAGTAAGCATCAGAGATTTTAGGCAAACAATTTTCCAATTTTGAAATTTTTTCTTCTTTTGCAGGCCACCCTGTAGTGTAGCCGTCACAATAATGTGCTTGTTGATTTCACGTCGCCCGCCTCTTTTGCGAGTGTTTGCTTCTCGACGTCGGTTCGACAATCATGTTCGACAATCGAGTTACAATCCGGGAAACTGTCGGCTGGGACACGTTTACAAGGTCTCCGGACGCTGACCAATTCCGAAGCGCCCTCAGCTGCGGCATCGATGAAAAACAGTTAGGCTTAGCGACGACTACGGCAGCCAGGGAGAAACGTTTGCCGGGGGGCAGCGCAGTTCGTCGCTCGGCGTGTCCGCGGGCGGCGTCGTTGCCGAAAGCTCGACTGTCTCGCTGATTGGTTCAGGGGCTTGCGTCTCGCAGTCGCAAGGCTGGAATATCGAGCAGCGAGCAACTTGCCTGCGCTTCGTCCGCCACTTCTTTCGTGAACGGTAGGGACAGACTCACTGGCTCTCCGAAGACCGCGGCCGCATACTCGCGTGTTCACGGAGAGTGGACCATCCTGTACATACGCTTTGGTTTTGGTTTTACATTACGGCCTTCGTACTACCTCCTTTTTGTTTCGCCGAGACGGCGTCTGTCAACGCGGAGATCGCGCCTCGCGCAACTCCTGTCGCACTCGAACACGAAGCTAGCAGGGCGTCCGCTCCGGCGGCGCGCCTAGTTTCCGCGGCTCGCCGCTGCGGCGCTGGCATCGCGCTCCCGAGGGAGCACTGGCATTCCAATCGCAAAATGGGAGGTGGCAAATCTACGCGCTCCGACGCGCTCCGTATGCGATCCGACGGAGCGGTCTCGATCTGCCATTGGAATTCAGCATCACTGAAGTCGTCATCGTAGCACGCCGCCATGTTGAATTGTGGTAAGGAGCGGTTTAAGGTGCCTGGGTTGGCACCTTAAATGGCTCCCTTTACTTGAATTTTAAGTTGGGCTAAAGGGGACCGTTAAGGGTAAGGTCTGTTTCTGAAACGCGTTAAGGAGCAGAAAAGTGAAGGGGCGCTAAAGATAAGGGCAAGTGTGGTTTGTGAATACGGGGGTTAGACTTTTGGGGATAACCACCTAGAACGGGTCGATGGACTCGTCATCGGTGGCTATGTACTTCAGCACGAGCCCGTCATGGTCCAGCAAATATGACTCCCCGGGGTTCGCCGCGACACACGCTGGCTTCTGCCCCCCTGCGCCCGCTACAATACAAGTAGCGCCACGGCGCTCCGTCTCCCTGAGACCGTCGCTCACCTCGCGACAAAAGGGGTCATTTTGCTGGGCTTTCAGTAGCTCTTACGGCTGAAAACGATTCCAGTCATCCCAGAGGGGAGCATGGTCTCGTCCCCACTCAGGTTTGCAGCCAAAATTTCCGTTCGCGTCGGCACCTCCGAGGCGCTCACGAAGAGCTTTGCCTCTCGTCCGCTTTGCGAAGCGCTGCTCACCTGGTTAGCGGAATGGGTTAACCCGTTTGCGGGTTCCCCCTCCTTGCCGCCCGGCGGCTCGTCCGCTGTTTCGCCCCCTCCGCCTTCAGGCGTCAAGGCGCCGCTGGCGAGTGGGGCACGGGATAGCGCGTCAGCTACCACGTTTGTGCTCCCCTTTCGACACTGCACGGAAAAGTCGTAATGCTGTATCAGGAGAGCCCAGCGCGCCAGCCGACCCGCAGGCTCGCGGAGAAGCATCAGCCAACTGAGCGCACTGCACCCCTGCCTCAGTGGAGGCTTGGGCGGGCTGCACGAACGAGGGAGGCAAGGCTCCTAGTTCGATGAGCGGCGTGGTTTCCACAGGGAACCGGGCCAGCGCCTCGCCGTTCCCAGAGCAGAATTGACTGCTCGCGGGGCACGGCTGCTGCTGTTCGAAACTGCCGGTTGCGGCAGCGTGACACGAACTGCTTTCGCACTGGACGGAAAGCTTGCACAGCTGAGGCATGTGACCAGCGGATGCACCGCAGGGTGCTCCCGGTACAGCTCCAATGGGAGCCGCGTGGTCGACATTTTGGGTTGTGCCGCAGTAAACCCCAATGGGGGCCGCGGCCAACCACGGTGTCTAGCTATTCGAAGGAACAGCAGCCAGCGGATCAAACGACGCTACAACTCCGTAGGGAGCCGACATGTAGCTGCCGAGTGCCCCGCTGGGGGTGGTAGACATGGTGCGCAAGCGTGATCGGCAAGGCGACCTGCTCGGCTAATGTGCCATCAAAGGCGTAAGCGCCAATGACTTAGCACGTTGGGCGCCAGTTGTGGGTTTCTACGTGGACACAGGCCACCACCCACCGCGGGTTCGAGCTTCGCGCGAGCCAAGGTCCCCGATCAGCCGTCACCACACACCACTGGGACACCGATGCGGCGCACTCAACCTCCGCTGGGAGGAGAGCGATTCGCCGCAAAGAAATAGGCCTCCAAGTTCACAAAGGAGACGTTTATTCACGTCGTCCTTCAGCAGTACACACACACTCAATCGTCACCCCGTCCCGGGGGCGCGCGAGGAGCAGGGCTCCGCTGCGCGCACGAAGCGACTCGAGCAATGTGCGCCGCTAGCACGCCGCTGCAGGAGAATGTCCCCGCGGCAGTGCTGTGATCTCTCTCTCGTGTCGACCGTTGGGCCGGTTACGAGAGAGAGTGGAATATCAACGCAAGGTACGCCTGTCTGAGGTCGCTGGACCCCGAGTGACAGGCTCGAGCCGCTGCAGGTCAGAGGACACGTGCGGGCGAGCTCGAGTAAGCACTGGTCCGAGCGGCAAAGCCGGCACGGACAAACAGTAACGTACGCACCTTACGCTGTCTCGGAGGGATCTCTCTCTCTGGGCCCCGCTCGGACGGTCGCGCCGTGCGCGGCCGCCCGTAGCGGGTCCCGGATTCCCGCCAAAAGGCGCCAATGGCAAAGGCCGTTGGGGAGCCGGGGCGGAGCTGTGGCCAAATGACAGTGATTAGTCACCCAGCCGCCTCTCCACCGCCTGAGGCGGGAGCAAGGGAAAGAGGAGAAACAACGCAGGAAGCCGGCACAGCCGCGCAAAGGCAACGGCGGAAAGCCAGGATTCCCACACGCTTCATCGTGTGATTAGAGCCACTTTGGTACTTGAGCTGAAATCTTTTCTTTAGCCTGCATGTTTCTCACTTTTGGGACAGAAACGTGGAGGCTAATTAAAAGAGTTCAGCTTAAAAGAGTATAGATACCTAATCTTGGTGGTAGGTTTTCTTCTCTATAATGATGCGGAAGACACTACTATGCATGAATCACCATCTGGTGTTCGCGTGAGACCGCTAAATATTTTATAATCAACTTTTTCTGCCATCCTGTTTCGGTGAACAATTTGACTATGGCTATGACATCAAAGAGAGGTTATAGGTCACGTGAGGCGTGGAAAAACCGCACTTATAATCGCTGCTTCATCATTTTAATTCGCTACAGCGCTGACGCCAGCATTCCTTAAGAGCCAGAAGTACCAATTGTATTGCAGTTTTTCATGCGTCACGTGACCAATAACCTCGCTTTGACGTCACAGTCATCATTCAGCTGTCGAAACCGAAACAAATACAGCAGGAGAAAGAAATTTGATTATAAATTATTTAGCGGTCATAAGAGGATGCCATGTGGTAATCCGTGTATAATACTTTTTGCCTTATTACAAAGAAAAAAACACGTGCCAAACGATAAGGGCAGCAAAGTGAGCTATGGAAAGAAAAATGATAAGTCTAACATTAAGAGACCAAAAGGGGGCAGAGTGGGTGTGGGAACAAACGCGGGTTAATGACATGCTACTTGAAATTAAGAGGAAGAAATGGGCCTGGGCGGGGCTTGTAATGGGAAGACAACATAACCGCTGGTCCTTAAGGGTAATGGAGTGGATTCCAAAAGAATGCAAGCATAGCAGGGGGCGGCAGAAAGTTAGATGGGCGGATGAGATTAAGAAGTTTGCGGGGATATGGTGGCCACACCTAGCAAAGGACAGGGTTAATGTGGAGACATATGTGAGTCCTTTGCCCTGCAGTGGGCCTAGTCAGGCTGATGATGATGGTATGTGTCGCACCTGCTGCTTTGTGCTATCAGCTGGCCCATGCTTGGCCGACCAGACTAGCCAAATTTGTGATGTGGGTTTTCTATTGCACCTGCATTTGTGTACAAAGAGGACTTGAATGGTAGCAGGTGATCCTGTGCATGTGTTCACGCCACAGCACACATGACCCACACTGAAAGCTTCTCTGCATTTAGTAAGACAGCTGCATCAGTCTGGGGCATAACGTATCCCAGTGCTAGAGTATGAGAAAATGGCTCTGCAATTTTAATCTGGTATCAGGTAGCATAGCGCAAAAGAAGGCTAGCGCGGCTGTCTAATATTCTCTTGGGCAGCTCTGTTGGAATTTCAGTGCCTGTTAGTGTGATCCGTGAAAGTTCACTGTAACCCATTCGTTTCGATGTAAATTAGGAAGTCCTTAGAGCCCTGCACTTTTTAATGATAATAACAAGGTAATGCAGTAATTCAATTGTACCTGTTCTCTTTCAACACAGTAAAGTGCTGCTGGGTCGAGCTCAGTTTGACTTTGTAGGTGTGCTCAGGCTGTCATCATCATCATCATCAGCAGCAGCAGCAGCAGCAGCAGCCTGACTACACCCACTGCAGGGCAAAACCTCTCCCATGTCTCTCCAATTAACCCTGTCCTTTGCCACTTGCGGCCACTGTATCCCCACAAACTTCTTAATCTCATCCACCCACCATTTTTTCCTGTGTGTGTGTCTTTTTCGCCATTCTGAAATTCAATCATACAAATGGATTCATGCACGTAGTGTGAGGTGCGTAATGTGATACCACCAGCTCACCCCAAGCTATGCTCAGATTTGCCTCATTGCTGCAGGAGCAATAAGGCAGGCTTGAGGCTGAGTGGTGTAAAAACATGATTTTTCAAGAATTTATTTTTGGAAATTGCAATTAATCATGTGAATTTGCTTTCATTTTAGGAGCTGCACACAAGCTGTGCGCCTTGCCATGCTGATCATGCTGGCCAGGTACGCTTATGGTTACATTACTAGGTTGTTTTCATAATGGCAGGGTTGGATTTCTCTGTGGTAAGTATTTGGCCTGCCACAAACGTATAGTGGTGCATTGAAGGCCAGTGTTACAAAGGGATGTTTGATTGCTGCAAGAACTTGAAGGCCCCTGTGTGGTCACTGTGGAAGGCCCCCTCCCTACTTAGGAATTGCTATTTGGGTTACTCAGTCATTTGGCAGAGGAATAGTGTATAGAGATAAGGGATGGAAGAATGCTTCCAACTAAAGAAAAAAATCCAGCAAGCAGTCATAGAAGCAGAAGTACAAATAATGGCAAGGCTTTCTCTAATTTACACCGAATCTTTTTCACTTAGACTTCTTATTGCATAGAACGGCTGATGCTTGGCTTACACACATATTTTATTTAGGTATGCAGTAGGTCTCACATTCTTGTATGATTTGTATGATATGGTCACGGTGCCAAAAAATGATGGTGGTGTTAGAAAACTCGGAATATAGAGGAATGTCTTACAATCAGCAGCGAGACGTGAGGCCAGTGTTCCTCGAACTAAGTTTGTACACCTTTCATGTCTGGCTGATTCAGCAGCTGTTCTGGTTATCCAACTTCAAGTAGACGTTAGATACAGAGCACCAATAGCACTATCTGTACAAGTCGCAGCGTGCTCGACATTGCACTCGTTTCGCTTACATGCTCCCATCTTTCATTTGTTAAAAGTGGCCAAAAGTGCTCAATAAGCTGAGTAGGCATCAGAAAGGCACTTCGACCTCGTATATAGCAGTAGAGTTCTTACAGAATAATATAGCTTGTGTAAGTATGGAATGACCACAATTGAAAGGCCACATTTCTTTTCAACTAAAGTGGCTGTTTGGACTTGTTGGTTAGTGATCATGGTTAAAGAATGCAGTGTGAAAAAACAAGGACAAATGAAAAAGTGGACAGGACTGGCGGGTGTCCATTTCTTCGTTTGTTTTTTGTCTTTTCGCACTGCATTCTTTAACCATGATCACATTTCTTTGTCCTTTAGATTTTTTTACAAAGCTCGTGCTTGCAAATGTTAGAACATACGAAAAAAATGAAGCCTGGCTGATAACCGCCAGAAATTTTGACACGCCAAATATACTCACGAATGCAACAGTGAGACAGGTGGGCAAAAAACAGCAGTACAACTTTTTTAGATTTTTGACAGTAGTGGTGCTTGTACTGCAGCTACTGCTAGGATAACATGTGTTGCCTCTGCAGCTCTGTTGCCTTCATGTACATATTTTGTAAATGAAAGGTTTTTGTGACTTGTAGCCGGCCTTCAAGGTGCTGGTGTTTTGGCATCTGTTTTAACCTCTGTATGCAAAAGCCTTGCCAAAAATAGCTATCAGGAAATGCGTCCATTGGAAGAAAAGTGACATAGGATTGCGATCATTCTGTACATACACCAGTTATCTCATTCTTTAAAGAATGCTGGAGCCAGGTGCAACGTTGTGAGGGCCTTTTGGCCCCTAATAAGCTTGAGCACCTTTGCCCACTCATTGACCAATGGAAGACAGGCATTAGTAATTGAAAAAAGCAAAATGTCAAGCACAGCTTAACAAATGTAAACTGTGCTCGGTTGTGTTTTTTCTCATTTCTTTGCTACATGATTGAAGATAACGGTGCTATCAAAGTAAATGAATGTAAATGGAAGGCAGTATTAGTGAAAATTTTTGATTTCATAGCCTAATTTAGATTGTCCAAATTATATAGTGCACCAATAAATTTCGCACATTACGGTTTGAAGGCAGGTGTACTTTGTCCAGGCCAGCTGTTGCATCAGCCCAATATTAAGGGACTAGAACTTGCATACCTAGCTGCCTCATCTCCACAATCTTGTGGGTCATTGTAACTTGTCCATCTGGACAGGGGAATGTTTCCAATGCTGCCTTTGTTTTTCGGCACCATGTCTAGCAGATGCAAGGAACTGCCAAGCTCCCGACCGCTCAGCTAAAAACAGTGTCATGCGCAATGCAAGCATCAACCTTCCTACATGATTACAATTGCAATTACGATTGCAATGAGGTTTCTGGCAGTAAATTCAGTGTTCAGTCATTCATTGCTCATGCTGCATACTTCCCTTGCCCCTCATCTCTGGGTGCTATTCCTTCTTGATAGTCTTCCTGGTCTGAGCTTCTGTGATAGCCTGTTGACGTACACGAGAGATGGCATCTGTGAATCTAGTGTGTTATTGGCTCTGACTGAAAAACATGCACTTTCCAGGACTACTACCTGCAGATGTGCCATATCTGTTTTCATAGCCACTTTTGTGCTGTAGTTTTGCTATCCACTTCCCTATTTTGTAATGGAAGATTTCTAGGCTGTAGCAGGCCAGACACATATAACTGTAATGCAAGAGTGCTGTATACATTAGTTAAAATTCATCGTAATCAGCCTGACTACACCCACTGCAGGGCAAAGGCCTCTCCCATGTCTCTCCAATTAACCCTGTCCTCTGCCAATTGTGGCCACCGTATCCCCGCAAACTTCTTAATCTCATCCGCCCACCTAATTTTCTTTTGCCCCCTGCTACATTTACTTTCTCATGGAATCCACTCTGTTACCCTCAAGGACCAGCAGTTGTCTTTCCTTCGCCTTACATTCCCTGCCCGAGCCCATTTCTACCTCTTGATTTCAAATAGGATTTCATTAACCCGCGTTTTTCCCTCACCACTCCGCCCGCTTCCGGTCTCTTAACGTTACACCTATCATTTTTCTTTCCATAGCTCGCTGCGTTGTCCTTGAATTAAGCTGAACGCTCATTGTTAGCCTCCACATTTCTCCCCCATAGGTGAGTACCAGTAAGATACAGCTGTGTTAGACTTTTCTCTTGGGGGATATTGGCAAACTGGCTTTCACGATCTGAGAGAACCTGCCATATGCGCTCCATCCCGTTCTTATTTTTCTAGTTATTTCCCTCTCATGATCCGGATCAGCGGTCACTACCTGCCCTAAGTATACATATCCTCTTACTACTTCTAGCACCTCGCTACCAATTGTGAACTGCTGTTCCCTTGCTAGACTGTTGAGCATTACTTTGGTTTTCGGCATGTTCATTTCTAGCCCCACAATTCTGCTCTGCCTGTCTAACTCATTCATCATGCTTTGCAGTTCATATCCTGAGTGGCTTAGCCAGGCAATGCCATCAGGGAATCTCAAATTACTTAGGTATTCTCCTGTAACTCTTCTCCCCAACTGTTCCCATTTGAGGCCCCGGAACACCTCGTGTAAAGAGGCGGTGAATAGCATTGGTGAAATCATGTCTCCCTGCCTGACACCTTGCCTTATTGGAATTTTATTGCTGACCTTATGAAGAACTATGGTAGCTGTGCAGTCATTATAAATATCTTCCAATATTTTCACATAACACTCTTCTACACCCTGATTCCACAATGCCTGCATGACAGCTGTGGTTCCACCGAGTCAATTGCTGTCTGGTAGTCAATCAAGGCTATATATTGGGGTTGGTTGTATTCTGCCCATTTCTTTATTCCCTAATTGATTGCATGAATGTGGTCTCTTGTTGAGTATCCTTTATGAAAGCCTGCCAGATCATTTGATTGATTGAATTTCAAGGTTGTCTAGAGTCTATTAGTGATTACCTTAGTAAATACCTTGTAGACAATGGATAGTAAGCCGATCGGTCTGTAAATCTTCAAGTCCTTGACATCTTCTTTCTTATGAATTAAAATAATGTTCGCATTCTTTCAAGCTCCTGATACGCTCGTGGGCACGAGGCAAGCGTATGCAAGGTGGCTAGTTTCTCTAGCATAATCTCTCCTCCATCCTTCAACAAATCTGCTGTTACCTGATCCTCACCAGCTGCTTTACCCCTTTGCATTGCTCCTGAGGCTTTCTTTACTTCCTCCATCGTTACTGGCGGGATGTCCCATTGCTGTGCTCTACTGCCTCTCTCTG
Source organism: Amblyomma mixtum (assembly GCF_055824585.1). Classification (NCBI taxonomy): domain Eukaryota; kingdom Metazoa; phylum Arthropoda; class Arachnida; order Ixodida; family Ixodidae; genus Amblyomma; species Amblyomma mixtum. The sequence continues at coordinate 384,258,384 of NC_143014.1, read as the reverse complement.
TAACGTTCTCATTACATTCACTACTGTAGAGATTTGTGTAGAACTCTTCGGCTACTTTAACTATCTTATCCATATTGCTTATGACATTGCCCTCTTTGTCTTTTAGCGCATAAATCTGGTTTTTACCAGTGATTAGTTTTCTCTTAACTGATTTTAGGCTACCTCCATACTTTAGAGCATGCTAGGTTTTCTCCATGTTAAATTTTCTTATGTTGGCTACCTTGCACTTATAAATAACTTCGATAGCTCTCCTAGTCCTATTCTATCTCTGAAATTAAACGTCCTCATGCTTTGGCGTTTCTTCATCAGATCTTTCGTCTCCTGAGATAGCTTGCAGGTATCCTCTCGAATGATCTGACCACCTACTTCTGCAGCACGCTGCAATGAATTTAAATATGTATTTAAAGATAACAGTTAAGGTGGGAGATTGAGCTTTGAGATTTGCACTTCAACTCGGCAGTTATGCCGCTGCTACCCAGAATACTTGATCGCCGTAGAGATATTTCATCATCTCGCACCAAACTGCTGTGGCGCCACTGTCACAGTTGATAATTTTGCTGGGAAGCTGTTGTAGCACTCACGCAGTTTTGAAAAGGTGGTATTCATTGTTTTTGTGCTATTGGCAACAGTGATAATACGCTTGCTGCAGTGTTTTGTGGCCAGCCTACTTTTTTTTCAGTGAAATAAGTTGTACATTTCATGTTCAGTATTCTTTCAGCGATTAAATTGCTTTGATTTTATTCCTTAGTGTAAGTTGCGAGTGCTCCATGTCTGAGTGCAAATTTCTACCACTGAAAAGCCTTGAAAATCTTGATAGATGTCCACACTGTTCTAGGGACTCTGTGGCTATTGGAAATGCCCATTTAGCTGCATTCAAGTGCCACTGAGCTGATAGCCATTTGAAAGCCTTCAAAATGCATGTGTGACACGGTTATTAGATTTTGTGCAGGTTTGATGCTGAGCAGTCTGCGTTCTTGAGTCGGGTTTTCCAGTGTCTGTATTTCAAACCTGAAACTTTTCGAAATCATCATTAGTTCATTACTGGAAGAAGTACTTGTGCCCTTTTCTGGAATTTCCAGAAAACAGATGAACTGAATTTTTTTGCATATACTGCTACCTTTTTGCAGGTGCTGCATAGTGAGAACCTGTATCAAGACGCCAACCTGCTGGATTTGGAGAAACTTAAGAAATTGTTTAGCCACTGTGTGGCACCCATCATGAGGGATGTGGCATTAATAAAGCCAGTTAAGGTGACCTTATCTATGTCCTTTTGCAAGCATGCTACACACATGAGAGCCATCCCACGAAGCACCGTTTCTGCAAAGCTTGTTATCTCACAACATGCATGCTGAATGAGGCAGTGACAGACAGATGAGGAGGCCTTAAGGTAGGGCATTGGCGTAACGTGTTGAGCAGTGATGTAGGAGCCTTGCAGCCATGCAAGGTATTATCGCTATCATGATGGTAACTCCATTTGACACTGTCTAGTGCTCTGTGAGCCAGACTCGGCTCTTGAACATTCTGGGAGTCGCCCTTGGCTCTCGGACATTCTGGAAGCCTCACCCGGCTTGCGCATATTACGCGAGGATGTCTCCTGCTGTACGAGCCTTACGCGGCTTGCGCACTTTATGTGAGAGATGTCTCGCGTTTGCGAGCTTGTTCGGCTTGCGCAAATTATGTGAAATGTGTCTCGCGTTCTGCGACCTCGCTCAATCGTCACATTTTGCGTGGCAATAAACACGCAAAGATAGGCACGCAGAATTCACGCTCAATATTTTCAATAGGGCAACGAGCCATCCCACGATGGTTGGGGTGGAATGTTCGGGAAATGTGTCTGTACGTGACACCATCTTGAATAGACAAAGTCACTCTGTGCCATGACACGCTTTAGCCACACATTACCTTGCGCCGTGAAAATTCATCACCATCAACAGCAAAGGGAAGATGAGAGGATAAAACGTGATAGCCTCAGTGGATGGCCGAATGGGAAACAACGATCAACCGGAGTAAAGAGGCGATGATGGAGGATTGAAACATTAGATGATAGGTGAAAGTAAAAGCAAGCATGATGGAAAGGTAACAGCATAAAGCATTTGCATGGGCGAAAGGTAACAGCATAAAGCATTTGCATGGGCGAAAGGTAACAGCATAAAGCATTTGCATGGGCGAAAGGTAACAGCATAAAGCATTTGCATGGGCGAAAGGTAAAACCAGAATAGAAAACGAAAACATGGCCAGCAACGCCCTGGAAAAATTCTTTTGATCATAAAAAAGAAAAAAAATACAATCAGCAACTGCAGCGCTTCTGTTGCGCTGCCAAGCAGGAAGAGACTGCGAAGAAAGAAGCGGTGTATCTTATGCCCTACATTCATCGCGTTTAACGTAACATAAAAAAAGTAGCGAGCTTTCAACCGGTGAAGATTGTTTTCTCTCTCCTCTGTAAACTTGGCAGTATGTGCCCGTCTGACGATTAATGTAAAGAAGAATAGACCACAGTGTTCCAAGAAGCACGATAAGAAGTTCGCAAGTGTGTTTCAAGAGTTGCGCAGAAAGTTACCCTATATTCCGACAGCTCTACATTCGACAGAGTGGTATATGTTTTAGTGAAGGGGCATGGGAACACAGGCTGCAAATACAGAATAATCCAGGAGGCCATCTATGACACCGTTGTAAGCGATTTGAAGGTAAGGGTGAGGGTAAGAAAAGGTTCCTTGCATACCTGTATTTGAAAACATGACCTTTTGTTAACTAAACACAATAACGAAAGGTTGGTGGCAGAAGCGTTTGACAGTACTAAACCCAGTGACAAGTGTGTCGGCACGCCGTCTATTTCGCTCCTGCCGAAAGAAATCGCTTTTCTGGCAAGCCGATTGTAAACGTTTTCGCTACTTTTCGGCGCTGTTTTCGCCTTGCTTGTCTGTAACCATTTCAGGCCATGTTTTTATTCCTTTACCGTGTTTCTTCTTTTCACCGATCCACGTGCTTTTTGTTGTTACCCTCTCGTCATGCTTGTTTCCATTTTCACATCCCGTATATCATGTTTTATTCTTTCCCAATCGCCTGCACTCCGGTTGCTTGTTGTTTTCATTTCCTCTATCTACTTTGGCATGTTATGTTTGATTCCCACACCTTTGCGTGTACTCTTATTAGCTGTTGTTTTCCATTCTGGCAACTTTGTTGACATAGCATGTCTTGTTCCCTCGCCGTTCACCTTTACGCTGGTTGTTTTTTGGTTACTACATCTTCATACCATTGTTCATGTTATTTACGCAGAGCGCTCAGGGGCGTAATAGTATCTCATTACCCTGATGATACCGTTGCCTGATTCTCAAATAGCGCGCTTTGCTTCTATGATAATGGTGCCTCTTGAAAATGTGTGCACGATAATAAGTGGTTCTTTAACCTTGGGTGAAGTAGAGGGTGAATTTGGTCGATTGCCGCTTTCTAAAACCCCGGGGCCTGCAAGTCTCCCAGCAAAATTTTACAAGACATTTGAATCTGTTTTATCACTTGTCCTATTCGAAATTTTGAGGCCAGTATTGATGTTCGATTTTTGCTGCATTCATTTGATAGAAGTCCTAATCTCTTAATACCAGACACTCATGAACTGCAAAAACTGCGATTCGCAGATAGCTACGAAGCTCTCACGTTTTCTCACCTTGTTTGTAAGATTTTCGCTTCCGCTGTCTCAAATTGGCTACAGCTTGCAATGCCTGCTTTGATTGGACCTCTTCAAACATGTTGCGTAATTTAAAACGAATGCGTAAGGTGTTGAAGTATTGCAGTGGCGCTCACGAACAACTACACTGGCACAAATCGGCCTGGCAAGGGCATTTGATCGCGTGAGTTATCGTTTCCTTTATTCTCTTGTAAACTTTGCTCACACCGCGCTAAAATAAGAGCGCTTTCGAAAAGCCCGCAGGCAAAGTAACAGATCCATTACAAGTAACCCGCCGAAATAGCCAAAATTTGTTACGCTACTGCGCCGAGGGTAAATTTGTGTTCGAAGTTCTAAATATTGATAGGATATTACTCGCGGTGAGCTAAACACCTCTCAACACAGATGGAGGCTAACAGTAATAGTTGAAAAGTCGTTGACCTCTATGTTTTGAAAGAATGTCGTACACCAAAAAAAGACGAAACAGGAAGGAAACATAGAACAGGAAACAGGCGGAACCTCCAACTTTAATAACAGGAAAAGGTAACCAGGCGCTCTTTTATAGCCGCTGAGCTGCATGAGGGTGCGTGAACATAGCCAAAAAACTAAAAACAAATGCGGTGATGGACGAGTGATAACAGCACAGCAAGTCATAGGGGGGTCGCTATTACCAAAAACAGGGTTGATAACACTTGGCAGTGTGAATGACAGCGCAGGTTGGAAGATTATGAATAAGGATAAGAAGCAACGCTAAGATCTTAACAACAATAACACTGATTGAATGAAGCAAGCTGACTTTCCAAAGGGCATCTAAACGAAAGCGTCCAAAAAAGCTAGTTCGTTTCTGGTGAGGAGAACAGAAGGTGTGCTAACGCAGTTGTCTTTTCTTTGATGAATATAAAAAGCCTCAATTACTTCTTTTTCTATTTTTTCTTTTGCCCTGGCTAGAAACCTGGTCTCGTGAAATTTCGGACAACAATCTTTACACCTGCTACAATGTATAGCTAGGTTGCTTCCCGTCTTGCTTATTAAGGTCAAATTGTGCTGCCGAGCACGCTCATTGAAACACTGTCCCGTTTGCCCCACATACACTCTGCCACACGTCAAAGGGATATCGTATACGACAGTAGTGGTGCATTTTGTGAACACTGTTTGATGTTTGAGAGTACAGGCCTTTTGGACCCGCTTTCCTGATACCATCGGACATAAACTTGCCAGTTTGCAGGGGGCTGAAAAAATAAGCTGCACTCCGTGCCTGGAAGCCATTTTTTTTTTTCAAATTGTGCGAAAACCCATGCAGGTAAGGTATGACCTGCACAGGTTTGTTTCCAATGTCACGCTTGTAGCCCGGTTTCTTCATTTTTTGAAGGAGGCTTTCAGACACGCTGGTGACCAGTTGCGATGGGTAACCTGCTTACATAACTCTTCCGATCTGATACTGGAAGCTTTCACTTATCTTTTGTGGACAAGGTTTTTCTGGAGCCGACCTAATGCAAAGAGAAACTATTCCTCGTTTTACTAATTTGGAGTGGGCGCTATCGTAGGCTAACAGAGTCTTCTTTCAGCGAGGCCTTCAACCTCTATGTTGAACGCCTGGCCACCCCAAACACGCATTCGTGTTCCGACTGCGGACGCCGTGTGAAAGCCGCGGCTAGCCGGGGCCTCTGCACTGGTCGGTCCGCTATGCCACGTCAGGTTCTCAAGGTCAAGATAATATACACGGTGTGACGATTCCGGGTCCAAGAAATCAAAGATGTTCATCCGTTGACACAGCACACAAGCAGAGGAGATGCTCAGTGTCTGCATTTGGCCGCACATTTCCGGGCGGCCCAATTTCATAGCGAGGGTATACAGCCGGTATGAGCCGCTAATTCGTGACCTTATTTCCGAGGAGCTCCTTCACATGTAGACGCAGTGGCCGTAGGCGGCAATGCTGCGGTCGATGCAGCTAATGGGCCCGCCTTGGGAGTGCAACTCCGTCAGCAGCACACCCCACATGCACGTTGCGGGGTGAGAAATGCATATGCCGAATCGGCTGCCTAAGATTTCATCGCTGTCATCGCGGCAGTTGTAGAAGGGGTCGAACGAGTAGACCTTCCCTTTGGTGGAGACAGTCATGTCGTCTTACGAGTTCTGAAACCCGGTACAGCCGCACAGTCCACATCATGCAGTGGTAACCAATCTTCTCAGAAATGAAAGCGGGCGTTAGTTTTTCCTCCCTGCTGTCGCGCAAGCAATAGGTAAGAAGAGGTTTGGTAAGCGTTTTTCTTTCTTTTTTCCGCAAGCCTGTGTTGATTTCAGTGAGAAAGCTTTTAACGCACCCTTTGCTGTTGTGACGATATAGCATCTGTTCCTGGGCTTACGCTACGAAGAGAGAGGGAAACCGAGTAAGAAGGTTTGCGGGGAAAGGGGAACACGAGGAGGGCAGGAAGGGCACCATGTACTGGGTGGCGCAGGCGTGTTTGACTTCGAGACACATTTTTCTTCGCTACAGACTAGTACATCGTTCGATGTGATATCCTGAAGCGCTAGGAATATTTAGCCTCTTGACTGCAAACGCCTTGTGGAATTGCTTCATAAGGCACAGAACTGTAGGCCCTGCGTACACACAAGATTTAAGGTGTTCGTAAGATTGCGAAGGAAAGCGCAAAGTCGGCGAAGACCTCTATAGACGTGCAGCTGATATCACAAAGAAATGCGAACACCCCCATTAGACAGCCGTAGATGCAGCCAGGAGGCAGGTACGGGCTTGGGACGCTTGACATCAGGAGGCCAAAGCCCGCGAACGTGCGGCCGTTGGAAACGGAGATCAACGCGCGAGGAAAGGCGACATCAAACGCGCTACACGACAAGATCGCTCACGTCCCGAGGTACAAAAATGCTTGCGCCCCCAACATCTGTGCAGAGTGACGTAGACGCGAGTCCTCAGCTCTGCGGGCAAGCCAATCTGACGCTGCAATTCCCGTTACTCGTGGTAATTGCTTCATTAGTTTTAATACAGGATAGCGATTTCGACGTGATTAAAGATTCTTACTTGACAAGAAAAAAGTGGGAAGCTTCAGTTCCCTGTAAGAGTACGATGTGATAGCGTTCAAGGGTCCATATGGTCGCTAGGGGGTCCCCTGGCGCACCGTTTTGCACACGTCGACACACTTGTTCAAATCATACACTGTTTTGTTGCACATCATCGTACACATTATTTAGTGACGATATTTAGTGACCCTCATTACCTGTGTGGTCCTCTAATGTAATTTGCCTGCTGGGGGGTTCGTGGTACTCGTACAATGCGTGTATATATCCCACTTAACGCACGTTCCTCAGTGGCGGTTTCGATTTCGACAGACCACATTTTCTTTTTCATATAAGCAAAATTGCTTTCCTACTGCACTACCTTCTCGACCAATCAGGATTTTCCATTGTGTCAACGATCCTGACGATGGGTTGCCGGCCGAACGGGACCTTTAATGCTGCCGCGTAAAATAAAATAAAATTAGAGGGGACACTTAAGCTCCCCCGTAAGAGTACCACGCTATATCATGATGGGTTAATTCCCGATTATGGAGGCCATTGACTATTTTACACGGATAAATCCTTGGGAGTCCTCATACCCCTCCTCTCGCACTGGTGCAGTGGTTAACCGATGGGCCTTGTGGGCCCAGGTTGCTATTTCCGAGCTGCCAATTATTTATTTAACTGCCACAGTGTGCAGTTTGCTCACTATCCGGTGGGCAGGTTTTGATGACGCAACAAGGACACGTGACCTAGGTGGCCCATCCGCCTCCTAGGTCGCCCTCTGGGAACCACCTGCCAGAGCCATGGCCACGATTTCTCGCTCACAACGCCGACGAGGACACCGGGGCCTTTAACGCTGTCGCGTTAAAACAGCGCCATCAAGCCGATAGCAGGCAGTCAGATGCAGTGTTAACGTTCTTCTTCCTGCTGGTCAAGAACTAAAGAAATTATTCCCGGTAGTTCAAAAAAGAGAGGCGAGCGGTGTTTGCAAATAAAGCGTCTATTACACTGCCAGTTCCCACAGTACGGGAAGCGTAAAACCAACGTAATTTATCAGACACCGTTACTGCGTATGAGTTCAGTAGATTAATATTGCCACGAGGGCGTTTCAAACCCGCGGTGGAGCAAACAGGTCAGCTTCGCCGGCCACTGCACGAGGGCGCGATGCTATCGCCGCAACCGACGATCGCGTCTCGTGTCTGCAACACACTTTCGCGCTGTCCGTTGCAAATCGCCTCTTTAACAACTTCCACCCGCCGCGCTCCGCTCGCAACACGTTTCCCATAACCGATAGATACCCGCCGCGGTGGCTCAGAGGTTAGCATGCTCGGCTACTCAGCAGGAGTAACCGGGTTCGAACCCAGCCGCGGTGGTGGTGGTGAAAAGAGAGTTTGAGGGTCAAGAAACCCTGCTACATGGTCGGTATCCTTAGTCCGGGACACCGCACGACGAGGCCCCGTCTCGCGCCCGCTTTACTAGAGCCCTTTGAAACTCCAGCGTGGAGCAGTTGAGGAGGGCAGTCTCCCATGCCTCTCGGGTGGGGGTGGGGGAAGGGGGAAGGTGAGGATTCCGAGAGCATGCCCACACCATGTGAAAGATATCGCAGATCTCTCCACAGTGCGGGCAGCGCCCATCTGTGTTCGGATCGAAGTGTTTTGCTATGGCAGGACAGAGAAGAGTTCCTGTCTGCAGGCGCCGCAGAGTTCGCTCCTCCGCCTTACTCAGCCCCTTGGCAGGTACTGGGTAGAGACGGTGGCTGTCGCAATAATGAATTAGGATTTCGCGGAACCGCAGAAGCGGTTTATGAATTTCTGAGCCAGGAGAGCTAGGATGAGGAGCCCGGTGTGTGAGCGCTCGGGCGGCCGCATCAGCGGCCTCATTGCCTCGTAGACCCTGGTGGCCAAGAGCCCAGATCACTTTTGTGCGAGTTGGATCGGCGGGAGCGCGTCTTAGAATTTGGGAGGCAAGAGGGGATATTTCGCCTGCAAGATAATGTTCACAGGCCCGGCGAGAGTCCGTGATAACTGTTCTCGATTTTGGATCGGCGGCAGCGAGAGCTATTGCGACTTCCTCCGCTCGCGTTGAATTTGGGGCCCGAAAAGATAGGCCATCGACATTCATTCCCCGGTGGACTACGGCAGCCGTGAAGAGTCCCGTGGGCGACGGCCCTGTGATGTCCACGTAGTAGACGCCCTCTTTATATCCATACTGCCTCTCAAGCGTGCGAACCCGCGCTTGTCGTCTGCCTTCATGTGAAGCCATGTCCATGTTACGAGGGAGCGGAGCGACCAAGATCATGTGGCGCCACAGCACCGGGATGTTCTCCGTCCCCTTCGGTATGCATGTGTGTTGGATGTGTAAGCGGTTTAGCAGGCGGCGCCCAGGAACCGTCTGCGATAGCCGCGTATATTGGTTCACGAGGTGGGCCTCCCGCGACTCCTGATAGGAGTTTACCCCTCCCTACGCCTTCAGTTTGGCGTTGGAGGTAGCCACCGGGAGGTCCAATGCTCGCTTTGTTGCCTTCCTGATGATGGCGTCAATGCGCTCGTCTTGTTGTTTGGTGGTGCGTAGGTACGGCACGGCGTAGAGGATCCGGCTGGTCGCGAAGGCATGGGCGAGCCGTAGCGCGTCCCTGCCCCGCAGACCACCCCCCTTGTTGGAAACACGGTGGATCATGCGCCCTACCTGTTCACCTATGCTCTTGAGTTTTGCTATAGTAGAGTCCGGCTTAAGTTTGTTATTGATGAAAAGACCCAGAATCCGGAGCTCTGCAACTTCTCTGATGGGACCGCCCGACAGAGATATGTGTAGAGACGTGTTGTCCTTGTGGTTTGTCCTGATGTGTGGAAGCTCTGATTTGGCGGGAGCACATTGGAGACCACAGTCGGCAGCATATGCATCGACTATGGAGGCGGCCTGCTGGAGGCGGTCCTCCATCTCCCCAAGGCTCCCCTCGGTGGTCAAGATTGTAATATCGTCTGCGTAGAGTGCGTGTTTTATGCGCTCCACCTGAGCCAGTCGGCCGGGCAGGTGCATCATGGCGATGTTGAAAAGGAGCGGCGATAACACCGCCCCCTGTGGTGTACCTCGTGTAATCATAGAGTACGGGCCGTATTCCTCGTCCTCGATCCGGAGGAGTGCCTGACGCGCAGAGAGGAAGTCTCTGACCTAGGCGAAGGCCTTCGCCCCGCAGTTAGTGGTGTTCAAGTTAGAGAGTATGGTGGCATGTTTAACATTGTCAAACGCCCCCTTCAGATCGAGGGCGAGAATTGGCTTGTCGTTTTGTTGCATGGCTGGGGGTCGTAGTATGTTGCTGTGTAGTTCGAGTAGGACATCCTGTGCAGACATGTGCGGGCGGAACCCGAACATAGTGTTTGCAAAGAGGCCCTTACCCTCCATGTATGGAGAGAGGCGATCCCGAACCATCGTCTGCATGAGTTTTCCCACACACGAGGTCAATGAGATGGGTCTCAAGTTGTCCATAGTCACTTCCTTACCTGCTTTGGGGATGAACGTTACAAGCGATGTTTTCCATTCGAGTGGGAGTGGACACCTATCCCAGATCTGATTATTTATGTATTGTAGCAAGTGGAGGTATGCAGAGTCGGAGAGGTTAGCCAACAGTTTCACTGTTATGCGATCCCGACCGGGTGCCCCACCTCGACGCATTTTATCCAGGGCCGCCTTAAGGTCATGCAACTCAAAAGGGGCGTCTAAATCCTGATTTGGCTTGCCGGAGTACGTGTACTAGGGCCCAACCGGGTCATTTGTGCGGCAGAGATACCTGTCGCGCAAAGTGTCCGCAAGGTGCGCCGTCGTACCTTGGTCTCCGTGCAGAGCCCGCCGGAGCTGTTTTTGCGTCTCCCCTTTCGTTTGAGAAGGGTCGATGAGGCTGCGTAAGAGACGCCAAGTCCCCTTCGAGCTCATCTGACGCGCTGCCGAGTTGCAGCGTTCTATCCAATTCGTGTCTGTGAGCTGGGCGGCATATGCCGCAGCCTGCTCCGTAAGTTGTGCAATGCGAGCTGCGGCCTGCGCTTCGATGAGGGGAAAACACAAATGGAGCCCGTGTGCTGTGCGATGTAAATGCACGTTAAAGATCCTCGGTTGGTCGAAATTAATCCGGAGGCCTCCATTACGGCCCCTCGTTCTCTCTTTCATCTTTCACTCCCGACTTCCTTCATTTCCTCACGGTGCGGTTGGGGCTTCCACCGAGATATGTGAGACAGATACTGCGCCACTTCCTTTCCTCAAATGCACGTATATAGAGGTATATATAGAAGGCACAGTGACCAAATCACAAGTTTATATTTCACCAGAAACAGCTGCAGGTATTCAGGCCCCTTAGGCATTTCTTACCACAACAGGAAATGAAAAGGCGAAATGCCAACGATTCACACCACATTTCCACAATCGCGGCAAGGTTGAACAAAGTGGTTGTTGCTCGCGATATGAATAGACCAGATCTGCATGACACCTATACCAAGCACCTGCTAGACGACAAGGCGGCAATAAAACATGCGCGCAACGAAAGAAAAAAGTAGCGCAGCATTTAAGCATTAAGCAATATATATTTCACGTTTTTTTTTAAATCCGCCAGATATTAAATCCCTATCAATGCGACTGGCAAGACCGATCAACTAAACAAAATTCTCGATTGGAAAGCGTTAAGCACATATCATGTGACGTCAAAAAAGCAATTCGCTCTGAAACAAACCCGTAATGGCAGAAGAGCCCTCCTGACCACTTATGCGCACTTTATAACGGCTTTTAGCGTTTTAATCTTGGTAACTGCAAGAGTAGATGCTCTTTTTCGAACATTCATTCGTGTGAGTGACATAAAATGACAAACATATTCAAAAATCCAACGGAAATAGTCACCCGTCGACGCACAAAGTCTGCACGCGCCACGATTACAGATCACCATATCGCTGCTTCAGAAAAAAGCCGCATGATGCCACCGCCATCGCTGGAATGACCGGGCCTTGTTTCTTACAGAAGCAGGTGTCTCTGCAGGATGTGGACGGTGCGGCTAAACGGCGTTCCAGAGCATGTCACCCGCATGGCTGTACGCATCAACGGCAAGGTTTACTCGTTCGACAGTTGCCAGATGGCATGGAACTTGGTCCACGTGTTCATCTTCGACCGCGCATCGTAGCGGTGGTATGTGGCCTCTGTGGCCTCCTCGGCGGCCCGGGCTCTTGTCACCAGGGCTCGTTGGTTCTGGAGTGCTGAGCCGCTGAATCAAAATATCGTAATGTTTTTTTCTGGCAGTATATTTTATGGAGCAATCGTTGCCGCAGAATTTGGTTACGTAACTACAATAGAGGAAGGCACAAATTAGTGTTCATATTAGGGGTGCTGGTGGTACGATGACAGCAGTTGAGAATGTAACGAGCAGGCCGATTCTTATTAGGTTCGTAGCTCACCAGAAAATCAACCAGGGTGCCGTACTGAGGCCGCATTCTCAGGTTTAGAACGAACAAGTGATTTGTAACGTTGTAGGTAAAGGAATATAGAGACAAGAAATTTTGTTCCAGGTAACCTAGGGAGTCCGGCTGGACGTGGCGTGGATCGGACGCTCGCGCGAACGCTCCTCGCTTGACCCATGCCCACCGCTGAATTCAGCGACGGTCAACACCGCTCTCGCCTGGATTTCATCTTTGAAGCTCGGATAACGCCGTCGGACGCATCGGCTAGTCCCTTTTTGACAGAACGGGAGAAAGGCAGAAATCACACACATAGAACAATGGGCGGAGGAACTCCGCAGGGATGCTAAGGATGCGACTAAAAAGCTCGACGACAACGCGGAACTTGAAGTACTAGACAGCCGCCTTCTTCATATGTGGGAGGCCAAAGCTAGTATGAAAAAGCGATTAAAGAGACAAAAGTGGAATCGCAATCTCAGAAAACGCCTAGCGCGCCACAACAAATAGATTGAGGCATATGCACTTAGACTCTGCGATCAGAACTGGGAAACAATGTGTGACCAGCTTGAGGGCAATATCGGCCTTGCCAAAACATGGAACCTCCTTCGGCACCTCCTCGATCCAGAAGGTAGACAATTAACACAGCGACAAAATTTACACAAATTAGGTTATAAATTTTAAGGTTCGGAGCAGGAACTCCTCGATGCAATTCGTTGTCCATATATAGGCTTCGCCATCAAAACTTCCTTACCGCGCTATGAGGGTAAATCCAACAGTGAACTAGACGCCCCTATTCACGAATTCGAGGTTCAAGCAGAAATACTAAAACTGAAAACCAAATCAGCCCCCGGACTCGATGGTGTAACCAACAAAATGCTTAGAAACCTAGATGATATATCTATAACAGCGCTGACTAATTTCATGCAATAATGCTGGGAGAAGGGTGAGATTCTCAATCAGTGGAAAACCGCTAAGGTAATTTTCATACCTAAGCCAGGGAAACCGCTCAATCTAGAAAATCTAAGGCCTATATCCCTCACATCTTGCGTTGGAAAACTGATGGAACATGCCATACAAGCGCGACTAAACAATTTCATGAAAGACAACGACTTATACCCCAATTCGATGACAGGTTTTAGGTCGAATTTGTCCACGCAAGATGTCATGATACCGCTCAAACATGACATATTAGACACTAACTCGCTCGATGCGAAAGTAATAGTGGGACTTGACTTCACTAAAGCTTTTGATAATGTAAAACACGAGGCGATACTGGAAAACCTGGCTCTTTTAAACGTCGGGGAGCGAGCATACAACAACATTGCCAATTTCCTTTCGGGCAGGATAGCGCGGATCCATTTTGGTGAAAGTCAGTCTCAAAACATTCAATTAGGCAGCATAGGCACCCCTAGGGGTTCGGTACTTTCCCCTCCTCTCTTCAACGTGGCCATGATACGGCTCCCGAAGAGGCTCGAGGGGATAGATGGCTTGAATTTCTGCATGTATGCGGACGACATCACCATGTAGATGACCCGTAGACACAACGCGCACATCGAAAGTACGCTTCAGAAGGCCATAAATGAGGTAGAAAACTATGTAAGCCGTAGGGGCTTGCAATGCTCGCCGCAGAAGTCTGAACTTCTTTTTTATCGACCTTTGCATCAAAGACAAACTAGAACCATCCCTAACATCAAATTACAAACTCAAGGGGCGGAGATTCCTCATGTTGAAAAAATCAGAATTTTAGGAATGATTATACTAAGCAACGGGTATAACGGTGATGCAATAACTAAGATGGAAAACTGCGCGCAACAAACGATGCGACTCATACAGCGGATTGCCAACAGGAGACAGGGCATGAAAGAGCAGAATCTCCTACGGCTGGTACAGGCGCTCGTAGTCAGCCGTATCTCGTATGCTGCCCCCTTCCTTGATCTTGAAGTTTCGGAAAAGGAAAAGATAAATAGACTTATCAGACGGTGCACGAAACAAGCTCTGGGATTGCTCATCCGTACATCCAATCACCGCCTCCTAGAGCTAGGCATGCATAATACCCTGGAGGAAATTACGGAAGCAGTAAGAACGGGCCAACTCGAACGCTTAGCCGGGACCACAACCGGTATGGCCATTTTAGAAAAACTCAATCTGAGCCGAGATAACAGAACAACCGCCAAACTTGACATGCTCGAAGAAATTCGGGACAAAAAATTACGAGGAACTTTAGCGGCTAAAGTTGTGAAAGGTGATAGCCTGAGTGCTGCATTCTGCTACGCGATTGTTCATTTCACATTCTGTTGGTGCATTAATTAACTGCCAATTAATGACGCTTAAGCTTCGCCTTTAGGAGTGGAACGCAACAGCGTGTTGTAGTGCTGCCATGGAGTCCAAGGAACGCCACCACCCGTTCGGCGCGATGCGTTGCCCTTTGAACGCAACGCTTTTTGAGGAAAGGAAATGGGGCTGTAATTCTCTGTCATCTCGGTGGACACCTGATCCGCACCGTACTGGAAGGGAGCAAGAGTGAGTGAAAGAAGAAAGAGGGGCCGTAATGAAGAAAATGAAAATTGTATTTGAGGAAAGGAAATTACGCATAACTGTCTCACATATCTCAGTAGAGACTAGTCGAAAATTGTATTTCAGGAAAGGTTTGGTTTGGTTTATGGGGTTTAACGTCCCAAAGCGACTGAGGCTATGAGAGACGCCGTAGTGAAGGGCTCCGGAAATTTCGACCACCTGGGGTTCTTTAACGTGCACTGACATCGCACAGTACACGGGCCTCTAGAATTTCTCCTCCATAGAAATTCCAGCCGCCGCGGCCGGGATCGAACCCGCGTCTTTTGGGACAGCAGCCGAGCACCATAGCCACTGAGCCACCGCGGCGGCTATTTTGAGGAAAGGAAGTTGCGCAGTAACTGTGTCCCATATTTCGGTGAACACCCGTCAAAATTCGTGCGCGGTGACGTCACGACAATTTGGACCAATCTGAAACGCGGACAAATACGCGTTGCTCGTCGCTAAATTGGTTTTTGAGGAAAAGAAATGTATCTGTCTCTCATATCTCGGTGGACACCTAAACCTCGCCGTTACGGGAAGAGAGGAAGATGGGAGTGAACGAAGACACCGTATTCACTAGACACACCTTTGTTCATTCCAATCCATCGAGCTGGCATGGCGGAGTGGTAGCGTGCTCGACTCGCACTCCGGAGACCGGGGTTCGATTCCCAAGCTCGGCGAATTTCTTACTCGGTTTTATTTATTTATCTGGTCTGACTAGAAGGGTTAATTAGACTAACTGGTTAAGTAAGCAATTAACTAAACTCAGTGGAACTTACTTGGAGCATGACTATACGATCCCTTTAATTGGTTGCATGGTTAGTAGCCAAAGTACAATTGGCCCCTTTTGAAATTCGCGTCTGTGACGTCACGACCGTTTCGACCAATTGAAAAGCGTGACATTTCTGTCGACAGCTCCTGCTTACAACGATGAGGCATTAAAGGCTTCCGCCTTAATATAGTTGTACCCCCATTACCCAGAAATATGCATCCTATTCATCACTCAGTGCGCCGGGCCAAGCGGGCAGAGGCGCTAGACAAACGCTTCCGCTCCTACAAAGACGAGGACGTGGTCTACGTGGATGGCGCTGAGTAGGTAAGAACACAATGACCGTCGCGGTCGTCAATAATAAACAACTCCACAAAATAAGTGCCTCCATACTCTCGGGTAACCCAGAGACTGCAGAGGAAGGTGCCATAGCACTGGCCTTTGTAGGCACAAAAGCGAGGTACATAATCAGTGACTCCAAAGTTGCCATTCTAAATTTGAGCACGGGCCGGGTCTCCCCTCTAACGAATGCAATTCTAAGCCGTCATGTAATAGACAGGAAAATTGCACTAGTCTGGACACCGGCGCATGCATCCCTGCCTCGTAATCAGACGGCCCAGGAGTTCGCCCGAGGCTTTTCCTTCCGGGCGGACCCGAGTAAGGTGGTCTTTACAGACAGGGATCGCATGGTGACCTACAGAAAAATTACACAGCACTATCGTTTGCAACGAGCTAGACTTCCTCCGGCGGATAGATCCTTGTCCAGATACCAAACCATCAACTGGCGCCGGTTACGAACTTACACCTTTCCAAACCCAGACCTTTGGAGTCTTATGTACCCAGGGCAATTTTCAGACAAATGCGCAAACTGTGAACTTAGGGCCACGTTGGACCACATACTATGGGAATGTCCCCATGCCCCCCGGGAGGGACAAGGTATAAACACAAAAGATCAATGGGCGACCTTACTACTGAGCTCCGACCCGGCGACTCAGTTACAACTCGTCCGACTGGCCGAAGCCGCCGCCGAGAGTCAAGACCTTTCGGCCGTCGTCTAGGCGGGTAGCCCTCTGGCTACCCTCTGTCTGTTGGACATTAAAAGTTTTCTATCCTATCCCTTTTTGCCTGTTTGTGCGGACTTTTCTGCGTTTCGGCTCTCGCCGGTAACTCATTCGCCGCATTAGTAACCGCCACTCAGGCTAGAGTGAAAGCAATACTCTCCGTTTAGTACAAGCCTTTGTGATCAGCCGCATCACTTACGTATGCCCTTACCTACATCTCAAGTCAGCTGAAAAAGAGGAAGGGGCCATAATCAGAAAATGCGTCAAAGAGGCAGTTGGGCTACCTATGCTCACAGCGACAGAGAAAGTGTTAGGTCTCGGTCTTCATAACACCCTAAGTGAGATTATTGAAGCGGTAACCGTCTCGCAGTACGAACGACTGACGGCCACACCAACTAGCAGAAACATTCTGTCCACACTAGGCACAACGTACAAACGACAAGGCGAACCAACAACTGACCTTCCCAAACATATACGCGAGCTTCTGGTCATTCCTCCGCTACCTCGGAAGATGCACCCAGATTTCCACGCTGAACGTCGTGCAGAGAGAGCCCAATGATTAGGCAAACGCTTCCTTAAAGGTACCTCTGTGGTATATGTTGGTGCAGCAGATTCTTCGGCTGACAAGATGGTAGCTATGGTCACCATGGAATGTGGTACACTCATAACTGGGGCACTAGACGCACTCAGCACACACATGGTTGGAGAAGAAACAGCCATTGCTCAAGCCATTGCGGGATCCTCGGCAGAAACCATTGTCAGCGACTCAAAATTGGCGATACGTAACTACACGTTTATAAGAATCTCTCCACAAGCAGCACGAATTCTGCTAAATTATCAGCCCACAGGCGCATTCGCCTAATCTGCACGCCTGCTCATGCCTCCCTTGCTGGTAATGAGGCGACTCATAACCTAGCTCGAGAACTGTCCCACAGAGCTGGGTCGTGCAGTCCGCCCGCCCTATACTCAGGCAAGGACAGGTTGTTTTCTTACAGAAAAATCCTGCAGCACTACAGGCTTGCAAGACTCAGATTCCCCCCCCCCCCCCCCCCCAGCAGATAAAACGCTCTCGAAGCAACAAGCCAAAGCCTGGTGTAAACTTCAAACTAACACCTATCCAAATCCCCAATTATGTAGCTTCTATTCGGTTGGACTCTACTCAGACAAATGCAGAAATTGTGATGCGAAAGCCCATCTAAATCATATGATCTGGAACTGCCCGCAGTCCCTACCCGCGAGTCGATTCATTTCCGACTCTGATCATTGGGAGGCTCTATTGCTCAGTCCCGACCGGGGGACACAGATCAAGCTCCTCCAGGTCGCTGAAGACGCCGCCGCTGCCCAAGAGATAGCGGCCGCCGTTTAAGCGGGGGGCGACTTCGGGTCGCACCTCTATATCCGCTGGAAATAAAGTTCCACCACCACCACCACCAAGTAACCTAGAGAACGGTTAGCATTACTGGTCACACAGCTAATGTGGCGATCCGAAGAAAGGTTAGAAAACATACAGAAGCCTACGCAGTTATACGATGTTAATATAGTGGCCCGTGTACTGTGCGATGTCAGTGGTAGTTAAAGAACCCCAGGTGGTCGAAATTTCCCGAGCCCTTCTCTACGGCGTCCCTCATAGTCTGAGCTGCTTTGAAGCGTTTAACCCCCACAATCCAAATCTTTCACTCCCACCTTCCTCCCCTCCCTCACGGCGCAGTTGGGGTGTCCACCTTGAAGTGAGGCAATAGTGCAAAATTTCCTTTCCTCCAAAATCACTTATTTAGAGGTATATATGGAAGGCACAGTGACTAAAATCGCATGTTTCCAGTTCATCAGCAACAGCTGTAAGAATTGACCGACTTTAGGCAATTCTTGCTAGGAGATGAAATGCAAAGGTGAAATCCCGACCATCCACGCCACATTTTCATCATCGCGGCCAGATTGGTGGTTTGTTGGTTTATTGGGGTTTAACGTCCCAAAGCAACTCAGACTATGAGGGACGCCATAGTGAAGTGCTCGAGAAATTTCGACCACCTGGGGTCTTTAACGTGCGCTGACATCGCACAGTACACGGGCCTCTAGAATTTAGCCTCCATCGAAATTCGGCCACCGCGGGCCGGGATCGAACCCGCGTCTTTCGTGTCAGCAGCGCGAAAGACGCCGGTTCGATCCCTGGAACGCCTTCCG
The DNA here is from genome assembly GCF_055824585.1 of Amblyomma mixtum. Taxonomy (NCBI): domain Eukaryota; kingdom Metazoa; phylum Arthropoda; class Arachnida; order Ixodida; family Ixodidae; genus Amblyomma; species Amblyomma mixtum. Next base: position 384,239,727 of record NC_143014.1, on the reverse strand, counting down.
GGCTGCTGATCCGAAAGACGCGGGTTCAACAGAAGGGTTTTTGCTCACGATGTGAATGCATGACACCGATACTATACACCTGCTAGACGATAAGGCGGCAACCAAACACGTGCGAAACGAAGGAAAAAAGCTCCGCAGGATTTAAGCAATATATATTTCACGTTTCTTTTTAGGACCGGCAGATATTCAGTCCCTATCAATGCGACTGGCATGACCGATCAACTAAACGAAATTCTCGATTGGAAAGCGTTAACCACGTATCTCGCGGCGTCAAGAAGATAATTCGCTCTGAAACAAGCCCGTAATGGCAGAGCAGCCTCTTGACCACTTACGCGCACTTTATAACGGCTTTTAGCGCTTTTAATCTTGGTGACAGCAACAGTACATGTTTTTTTCTTTTTCGAACATTCATTCGTGTGAGTGTCATAAAATGACAAAAGTATTCCAAAATGTAACGGAAATAGTCACCCGTCGACGCACTATGTCCGCTCACGCCGCGAATACAGATCACCATATCGCTGCTTCAAAAAATAGCCGTATGACGCCGCCACCATCGCTGGAATAACCGGGCCTTGTTTCTTACAGAAGCAGGTGTCTCTGCAGGATGTAGACGGTGCAGCTAAACGGCGTTCCAGAGCATGTCACTCACAGGGCTGTACTCATCAACGGCAAGGTCTACTCGTTCGACAGTTACCACGGGGCATGGAACTTGCTCCACGTCTTCATCTTTGACCCCGCGTCGCGCCGGTGGGATATGGTGCAGACGCAGCTTCTCTACGGCGGGCTGATTAACATTTCCTTCCAGACAGTTGTAGCGTACGGGCACTGCGCGTATCTTTGGGGCGGCCCGCCCAGCTGGCTAGCCCCTAGTGTCCTTTGCCGCTTCGACACAAGCACCATGACATGCAGCCGCCCTGAGGTGGCCGGTGAGGTGCCGTCATCGATTTATGGCAGTACAGCTTGTGTTGTGGGTCACCGCAGTTATATCTTAAGTGACTGGGCTCCTTCGCCATATATGCGGGTCCTTGACTTGGATACCCTAGAGTGGCATCGTGTCCCCACCAGCGGAGAGGCTCCGGTTCTACCTGCCTGCCACACTGCGTCTGCTTTCGGGACCCGCATGTATGTGTTCGGCGGCAGCCCAGCAGACCCTTCCCTCATCCTATACTATTTTGAAACGATCACCTCTTCATGGGTATGCCCATAGGTACAAGGAGTTCCCCCTGTGTGCCGGCGAGGTCATTCAGCCTGCGTGTACAACGAAGAACTGTATACTTTCGGAGGGTACTGCGATTTGCTGCAGACCTATTTGGCAGATATACACAAGTACGACCCCGTGACGTCGCGTTGGACCGAAGTGAAGCCATGTGGCTCACCACCATCTCCCAGGTACTGGCATGGCTGCTCAGTGTTGGGTGAAAGAGTGTTTATCTTCGGCGGCTTTGGGCCGGCACCCAGCCAGGATGAGGGGCAAGTTGCTGAGGAGCGAAGGGCGCTGACGGATCTCCACGTGTTGCACTTGGCACCGACACTGCAGAACCTGTGCTTACTTGCAGTAATTGATGCACGGCTGGATCTACGCCTCTTGCCAAGCTTTATTAAACAAATGGTCTGCGCTATCACTTCTTCGTCGAGGCTGCATCTCAAGCAAACTGAGTGCCTTAGGCGAAGCCAGTCCTGTGGTGCGGTGATGATGGAACTTCGGCGCCACTACTTGTCGCAGTAATAAACTCTTCTTTTATACGCAAATAACTCCTTCCTTGTGTGCTCGATTTTGGCGCAAGCAAGAAAGTCGCTAGTTGTCACAAAATTCGGCGCATTTTAGAAACAAACAAAGAAAAACCGCCGCGCGCACGACGTCTCGCCGGCGCGAGCCCAACTGGACAGAGGGAAAGCCCCCGCCGAGCGCGTGCCTCTCTTTGCACCGCCACGGCATGCGCCGAAGGAATGAGTCATCCACGCCGATTACTCTCGAACATGCGAGTCGGTTCTTCTGCTGACCGGAGGAAAAGGGCGTAGCCTTGCGTGCACTAAGTCACGTCCCCCTCCTCTGCACTCGGACGTCGGCTACGCCGCCACGACGGCGCCACGCTAGAACACGCTGGAACCTTCGCGAAACGACTCCTGACTCTGACCAATGGGGACGCGCGGCCAGTGAGAAGAGAGAAGGGAGACAGCACTGCAAATGCTGCGTGTATGTGCGCGCCTACTTTGGCGCATACAACAAACAGACGTGAGCGAGCCTATAAAAGAAGGACGCTGAAAGCTATCAGTCAGTTCGGACCGCCGTTTAAGCTTCGGAGAAGCGCGCCCGTTCGACTCCCGGGGAAAACACCACTCGGCCAGCCACGGACCAACGAGGCAACGTTCGCCAGTCTGCGGGACGGCATCGTCATGGAACTCTGGTCGTCGGACTGCCGCAGTGCCCGGTGAACAAATTGTGTTTTGTTTGTTTACCTCTCTCTCTTGTGTGAGTGCACTTTAGGTGCAATATTGCCATTGTATTGTACTCTCTCTCGAGTTTAACTTTGCACGTGTTGCATTGTTCAATTAATCACTTTGTATGTGTTTGTACTAGTGATTGTGAAATCCTCTGTATCGTCTCTTTGCTATATAAACCTTGTTTTGTTTTGTAAACCTTTGGCTCCGACCCATTCTCTGGCTTGCGACCAGCGAAAGCTGGGCACCGAACGCCCAAAAACCTCTTGTCACTTGGTGGCTGGTCTCCGCTGAGTTTGCCACGCTGAGTCGAGGGCATCTCCTTAGAGTCCGAGACCGCTACCCCCACACGCTCTAAGGGTGTCTGGGACCTTCCCACGTAAAAGTGCGCGAAGTCTGGGTGACAATATATTCTGGCGTCCGCGACAGGACGTTTGGTGTTTGCAAGCACAGAGAACGGAGAAAGAGCCGGAAGGAGTTTACGAAGAGGTCGTAAACGAGTGAAGCAGCAGAACGATATTGTGAGGTGCCGCGCGGAAGCGGTTAGTGAGGTTCACCGTGGAGGGGTACTCGTTGCCTTGAATGTAGAGTTCGGTCTCCAAATATGAGCTTTAAGGAGCTAAAGGAGCTAGTAGAGGCCGGTCTCCAGATGGGGATGACCGGAGCCGAACTGCGAGAATGGGTGGACCAGGAAAGAGACAGAGCTGAGAAAGAAAGAGAGAGGGCTCGAGAAGAAAGAGAGAGAGAGAGACAGCGCGCTAGAGAAGCCGCTGAGAAAGAGAGGCAAAGGAAACGTGAAGAAGAGGAGAGAGAACGGAAAAGAAGAGAAGAAGCGGCTGAAAGGGCTTTTGAAAGAGAAATGGCAATCATTCAGAGGAAGATTGCTGAAATTTGGCGTTTGAACGACGTCAGGAAGCCTGTGGAGCTTAACCCCGTAGAGGCCGGGTGGAAGACTAACGAGTATAATTTATTGACAACCACGAAAGAGGTTGTAACTGGCTCCACTAGTGAGAATGACGTTGTGGAACAGCCTGTTCCTGCAACTGAAACCACCAAGATTGAAGAACCGACCGGAGTGTCGCTTCCTCAGGAAATCGATTGTGTAGCTACTACAGAGGTAGTTAGCACTGAGAAGGCCAAACTGATACTTCAGTCAGAGGGCACCATAGGGCAGTCGTCTGAAGATGAGGAAGAAAAGAGTTGGAGCTCCAGCGACAAATCACTGTGCTGCACGCCTGAGGGTTGCAGTAGGGACCATGAGGAAGAGCGGTCAAATGTCAAAGAGAATGAATGCTCCGACGCCATCATATCTCAGGAGAGCTCACTCAGTGATGACCCGGAAGCCGTTCCGAGTGAACCCTCGAGCAGCGAGGGGGCTTTCACGATGTGGAAGGCGAGGAAATCGGTGCCTATGACGAAGGAGAGGAAATTAGTGCCTCGGAGGAAGGAGACAGTGCAGTACAAGGAATGGAGCAGCACTGCACTGAAACTAACGAGCTCAAGAAAGTATCAGAGAAAGCTGTGGAAGCAACACTGAGCGAAAGTGAGGAGAATGAGTTATCAGCGGCTAATGAGCCATGCTCAGAATGCCCCTCACAAGGAAGGCTCCAAAAGAAGAAAAAGGATTCGGAAGAAGAAAGCTCAGCCCTCGAAGAACAAAAGAGCTGAACCAGTGGTTTCATCGCGAGAGGCCGTCTCGGATGATGCAAGTGAAAACGAACCGGGCGTGCTCCGTAGAAGAGATTGGAAGAAGGAAAAAAGAAAGAGGAATGAGACGGACACCACCAAAGCACGTGAAGCAGAAAAGCAGAAGCCCTGGAGAAAATTCAGGAAGAAAATGGGAAGGGACAGAACCAAGCTGAAGACAGCCGCGCCGAATGCAAGCGAGCTGCCCGAACATCGCAGCAAAGTCAGAAAGAAGCTCAGAGGTACGAGCCCAGCCTACAGCAAGGACTCAGTGTGGAGGCGCAAACGGAAACAGAAGAGCGCACACGGAAAAGAGAGCAAACACCTGAAGCGCAGCCGTCGTAAGCGAACTGGCGTTAAATTTGCTCGCAACAGACGCGCTGGCCAGAGGAAAAGAAGAAGGGCTCGAAGACTGGCCGCAGAACCAGACAGGAGTACGAGTTGGAAGCGGAGCCAAAACCGCGTTCGCAAGAGAAGCCTCAGCATGAGGCGGAAGAAGACTAGAACGCGCGACAGGAAGAAAAGTCAGAGTCGCGTGCGTAAGAGAACTAAAAGCGTGACTGAAACCTTGAGCGAAACAATCCTGTTCCGAGCCCGCTCGGTAAGCCAAACCTGGAAGTATAGGCGAAAGCATGCCTCATACTTGTGTGCTTCCTGTTTGTAATGTTGAGATATTGTACTGCCGAATTCCGGCGTGTTTTGAAGTGTATTGTGAACATGGCATTGAGTTGCGTATGTGGAAACATCATTGTATTGATGTATGTATTTTGACATTCGCCACTGACTTTGTGAGCGCATGCATGTGCGCGCGAATTTTGTGATTTGTGAATATTGTTGCACAATATTCTTAAAGGAAGGGGCAGTGTCACAAAATTCGGCACATCTTAGAAACAAACAAAGAAAAACCGCCGCGCGCACGACGTCTCGCCGGCGCGAGCCCAACTGGAGAGAGGGAAAGCCCCCGCCGAGCGCGTGCCTCTCTTTGCACCACCACGGCGTGCGCCGAAGGAATGAGTCATCCACGCCGATTACTCTCGAACATGCGAGTCGGTTCTTCTGCTGACCGGAGGAAAGGGGCGTAGCCTTGCGTGCACTAAGTCACGTCCCCCTCCTCTGCACTCGGACGTCGGCTACGCCGCCACGACGGCGCCACGCTAGAACACGCTGGAACCTTCGCGAAACGACTCCTGACTCTGACCAATGGGGACGCGCGGCCAGTGAGAAGAGAGAAGGGAGACAGCACTGCAAATGCTGCGTGTATGTGCGCGCCTACTTTGGCGCATACAACAAACAGACGTGAGCGCGCCTATAAAAGAAGGACGCTGAAAGCTATCAGTCAGTCCGGACCGCCGTTTAAGCTTCGGAGAAGCGCGTCCGTTCGACTCCCGGGGAAAACACCACTCGGCCAGCCACGGACCAACGAGGCAACGTTCGCCAGTCTGCGGGACGGCATCGTCATGGAACTCTGGTCGTCGGACTGCCGCAGTGCCCGGTGAACAAATTGTGTTTTGTTTGTTTACCTCTCTCTCTTGTGTGAGTGCACTTTAGGTGCAATATTGCCATTGTATTGTACTCTCTCTCGAGTTTAACTTTGCACGTGTTGCATTGTTCAATTAATCACTTTGTATGTGTTTGTACTAGTGATTGTGAAATCCTCTGTATCGTCTCTTTGCTATATAAACCTTGTTTTGTTTTGTAAACCTTTGGCTCCGACCCATTCTCTGGCTTGCGACCAGCGAAAGCTGGGCACCGAACGCCCAAAAACCTCTTGTCACTTGGTGGCTGGGCTCCGCTGAGTTTGCCACGCTGAGTCGAGGGCATCTCCTTAGAGTCCGAGACCGCTACCCCCACACGCTCTAAGGGTGTCTGGGACCTTCCCGCTTAAAAGTGCGCGAAGTGTGGGTGACACTAGTATTTTTTTTCTATTCATGTCGCCCGGGGCCGCCACTTTTTCTTAAATAACAAAGAGAACATATTTTCTGATCGAAGAATTATTCACTGAAATCGATTCAACTCCAGTCTGGTGGTTTCTTCAAGCGAGTCGCATTTACGTCACTTCGGCATGAAGCTTTGTGACCAATTTTAGTTTTCTGCGCAGCCCCTGCTGGTCATACTTTTAAAAGCAGATGGTAGATAGAGATATGTGGTGGTAGGCGCCGATTTCAGCTCTTATCCGGAAACAACTTGCGTCTTTTGCGACGACTTCAGAAAGCCAAACAGTTATCACTCATTTCAGCATGTCTGACCTGACTTTGGCGCTGCTTTAAAGGTTCACTGATTTTATAGCCTGCTAGTTATGGTCCTGTTTTCGCTATGTACATTCTAGTTTCAATCTGGAAGCATCCGATCGGCATCTACGTCGTGAACGTGAGCCGAGAGAATTCGTCAAAGCTTGTATAAGTGACTGAATCAGGTTCAGATCATATCAAAGGCAATCTACAGCATGCTGGACTGTATTTTAAGCTTCCCGACAGCTTATTTACACTGATGCGAGAGCGCTCTGGTGCACTGCGCACGCCTTATACATTCTCGACAAGCCATCCACGATGGCTGGTGTGAAATGTTCGGAAAATGTGTATGTGACACCAACTTGAATTGACAAAGCAACTTTGTGCCATGGCGCTCTTTAGCCACAGCTGATCTAGAGCCATAAAAATTCGTCAGAATCGACAGGGAGGAGGAGGAGAGAGACTTTAATGGATAATGGAGAGGTCTGCCTGGTTATAGGCCTGGCATGCTACTCCAGATGAGGATGAAAGAAGAGGGTGAAAGAGAGAGAAAAAGAGAGAGAGAAAAAAAAAGGTGACATCAAACATACTCAACACTCACGCACTCTCACACGCACAATGATTATCGAAGTATGTCCACTAAAACAGTCTCCCTTAGATGACTATCAAAGTATGTCCACTAAACCCGTCTCCCTTAGAAAAACTAAGGCGACAGGGCGTGTGCCACTGACTGAGTTGCACCTCGACGACCATCCCCTTAACTTTTTCGTCCACTACGTTGACGCCTACGGCTACTGCGTCTACATGGGGGGTAGCTTTTCGGACATAAGGTCGCAGATGGGCGGCTTATACTGGTTCGGTACCCGCGCTATGACATGGAGCCGCTCGGAAATGTGCGGCCAAGTTGCGATACTGAGCATCTTCTCTGCTTGTGTGCTGGGTCAACAGATGTACGACTTTGGTTTTTTGCACCCGGAGTCCTGACACCGTATACATTATTTTGACCATGAGAGTGGAGACGAACCGACTAGCCGCTGCCTCCACACGGCGTCCGGAGTCGGAACCCGCCTGTATGCTTGTGGTGGCCAGGCGTTGAACATAGAGGTCAACGACCGGTAAGATAATTCCTTGTATTATCTGGAAAGGACCATATTGATGTGGGTGCGCCGAAGAGTGGAAGGTGCGCGCACGAAAGGCCGCAAACTTCACTTTTCTTTCGCGTACAACGAACAGCTGTACATCTTCAGTGGCCGCACAAGACAGCTGGGCGGTTAATTTTCAGGCATGCATAAGTATCATATAGAGAAGTCGTGTTGGATCGAAGTGACAACACATGGGTTACGCCCGTCTGCTAAGCGCTCGGCCGGTTGCAGCGTGATGGTAGAAAAGGGTGTTTGTTTTTGGTGGCTTGGGGTACACCCCAGACCATGAGAAAAGAGAGCCCATGGATGTTTCTGAAGAGGAAAAGGCGATAACTGACCTGCAAGTGTTGCACTCAGCACCTACACTGCAGAACTTGCGTCTTCTTGCTGTCATCGACGCAGCTCTTCACGGAGGTGGATTACCGGTAGCTATTAGAAACGAGATCAACGCTATTTCTTATGGCTCATCACAGATAGCGGACTCGTCCTGCACTTCAAACGAATGGTGCGCCTTCAGCGGAGCCACAGATGGTGGTGAGGTGGTGGCCACAATAGTGGCCACCACCAGATGGTGTTCACTATTGTGGCCACCAGATGGTGGCCACAATAGTGTTATCAGTGTCTTTACTTAGGTAGGTAATAATGCCTTTTTATTCTGAAAAACACCTTAGAAACTGAGCTTCTGCGGCGGACAGTTATTGGCCCCCTATCACCTAGGAGCGCCGCGCTGTGCGATTAGCGCTCCGCCCTCGGCAGCCTGTATAACCGAAACCGTGGTCCGCAGCTTTTGTGCGTATACAGTGAGACCATCGAAAGCTTTGCAGAACACGGATGTGTCATTCGCGTGCAGTTGTTGGCGGGTCAGCGCGGCGCCGAGGAAAACCAAGTGTATGACAAACTCGGCACCGCGCTCACCAGCTGTCTCATAACGACACCCTGTACGAGTTTGGGGACCAACGTGCGGTGATTCGCGATCAACTCTTAACTGCCAGATCCTCGCTTCGCACATTGAGAGCGCGGTTTCATCGCCAGCGCACGCATTTAGAGTTGGAGCCCGCATCTTTCGAGTGTGACCCGTGGAAAGGCAGCTGCCCCACGGACTTCCTATGAGCTACGCGGGTCTCGATTATGGTTAGGTTGTGTGATTGAAGCCCTTGTTCCTTCGCTGTACCGCTTTTGTGCAGCCGCGTCGCTGGGTGCTGGAGACCTATAGAGCGCTGGAATTCATGGCGGAAATGCTGACGACGCTTGTGTGGCTGTGAGGCTGCGTGCACGCCCGCGATTGAACAATTGTGAGCATCTGTGCATCGAGCGGACTCTGTGCTCTGTGCATCGAGCGGACAGGCCTGACGTCCCGTTTGGGCTTCGCCAGGTAGCCTCGCAGTATTAGGACGCTCAGCTTATGCTATCTATGGAGGCGGGCAGCCGAGCCCCGACCCCAGTCTATTGGTGGAAAGTGTGCCTCGTGTGCGACACCCCGTGAGAAGACACTGCGCACGCGTCTTCTATTTACATTATGAACACCCATGACTTTAAAATGCATGGAAAAAATGTGGTAGAGTTCTAACGTGTCTCAACCGAGTAGACGTGCGAAATCATTTGTTTAGCCTGGTTGACTCGTGCTTTTGTTGTGCTGGGTGGTAGGCACGCCTGGTTACAATAAACTTAGGTTAAGTGATTATCGATGTGAAGCTGATGTATCTGCTCGCGCAGCAGGTGAAAATTGAAGACGACAATGTGCAATGCACAGCGCGAAATTGTGTAGCAGTTTAACACGAGGCGTGATCGCCTACGGTGATAGCATAGGCTTTGACACAAAACACAGTGACCTCGTGCAGTGCCAGTGAAGCTGCTCTGTTCGCGCCACCGCGGGTTCGAAACCCAGTCGCGGCAATATTTATTTTATTTCTGCAGGGGCTGAGCTATGCTGCGTTTTTCCGAGGTCACCTTCAAGGTCAAGCTTAGCACACACTCGGTGAGCTAGTTATAACTCGTTAAGCAATGGTTTCACAATAAATGCTGAAGCAAAGAAAAGATGAGACAACGCATTTTTGCGGTAATATTGTAGTCATGTAAAAGCAACTAGCCCAACTTCATACGCTGATGAAACGGAAGTCTTCGGGTCGCATTTTGTCGGGAGTGGTGGTGATACAACTGTAATCCGTTTAACTCGTGCTGCCAAATCTTGCAGGTTTAATGTGAGTTCACAGTAATCTTTTTTTTTTCTCGAAAATTCTGTACTCGTCGCCATCGCTGTGTTTTTTGCTGCTAAAACTTTTTTACTGCTTAACTCAGTGACGCGCTATATTTGTGCTTCGCTTCCTGCAATGTGGGATTTCGATCTGGCTTTTCCTTGTAGTGAGATATTTCCTGAAATAGGACCATTTTGTCGTTGTCAATACGCCAATACGTCAATATTAAAATTTTGGCCTAGAGAGCGGCAGGTTCCAAAAGAGAAACATATTGAAGGACACCACTCACGTATTTAATGAATTTCTTGGTGTTATCAGAGGAGGAACGATAAAGGGGTGGAGACACCAAATTTGTGGTTCGCGCGTTCTTAGTTTCAAACGTTTCTTATGGCTCCAGGAAGCATGATACACACTCAAAGATTCATATATTCACAGTGAATAATTTATTATAGCATTTTTAGGTGAACGATTTTCGGTTTCGGTTTCGGAACGCCGAGTTGTACAGTGACGTCACAGAGGGGGAAGATCAACTTCGCTTGGTCACGTGGGCCCACAAAAGTTGTGACGCACCTACTGCTGCATCGTCTGCTTTCCCACACACGTGCTGACCAGCGCATGAAAACAAACAACTGCACGTCTAGTCCCAGCAGCACGGATTCTGACAGATCTGATTCCAATGAGTGAGGACATCGACTTTTTTTTTTGTTCGCACGCTAATATCGCCTTCGCGGGTTCGCGTGAGGATGCGAAACACTTCGCAAAATACCAGTAAGCATCGCTGCGCCGCTCTACCCAAGCTGCGCCCACAACCGGTGTCGCACTTCGCTGCCGTGCAGCAGTACCTGAGCGCTGCTTGGGATGGTGTACAAATATCACAAGAAAACACAAGATCGCCTTGTTATCAGAACTGCCAGCTATACTCGAGCAGCGACAAAGCATGTCTGCTTATGTTGGGAGCTTTCGGCAACGGCACCGCTCGCGGGCGCTCCGGGGGACGAGCTCTGCTACTGCCTGGCTGCCGTGCTCGTCGCTAGGCCTATAGCCTGTTTAGCAAGCGGCCGGCGCTTCGGAAGTCGCCTGCGCTATAATAAAAGGTCTACTTTTCACAAATAGCTGTAGTGTTAACAGAATCATCTCACAATAAAATAATAGTATGGTCAATTTCCTCGACGCCTTCGGCAGCGGAGCTAGCGGGCGCCAGGCGAGCCGGACCCCAACGTCGCGCCAGCGGCAGCTGCTAGGCGCGGTTGTGAGAAATTTGCTCATATCACAGTTGTTACCTCTACTAGCAGCTCAGTATTGGTCAGTGATCCTCAAAAATGACACTTTTTTTACATTTCTTGTCCCATGGTTTATTATTTACGTCAAGAACACTCTTTAGCTCGCTTTTATGACGTCGGCAGACGGTATCCAGGCTGACCTACCGGCCGGCAGGCTCGGCGTACTTCACGTCCGCACAAGAAAATACAAAACAGCCATGCTACCAGAAAGGATGCTTTCTAGATTCGAGATACGACAGCATGACTGTGCTAAAAGTGGATCATTCGGCAGCGACACTGCCTGCGGCAATGCCGGCCGACGACCTGCGCGCTGGTCCCAGACTGCCCTAGTCGTCGCTAGGCCTAGCTGCTTTCGCATATCGACTCCCAGCTGAGGGCGCTTCGGGACTGGCAAGGGCTCAGAAACGTGCTCCGCTCGGCACCCCTTTACTGTGAACTCGTCCCATAATAAAAGATATTTTCGATTTCCACGACGTCTTCAGCAACAGAGCTAGCAGACGGCAGGCGAACCGCACCAGGTCGCAGCAGCACAAAACCGGCTGATGAAATTTGCTTGCATCGCAGTCATCACTTCTACCAGGAACTCGGTATTTGCCAACGATCGTCAGAAAAGATGCATTTTTGATGTTCATATATCCCAGGGTTTGCTATGAACGTGAGCAAACAATACTATCGCGTTCTTCAGATGCCGGCGTTCGGCACGAAGACTGGCGCAGACCGCCCGGCTCCAAGAAGTGCGCCCTATGTCATCATGACGCTGCCGCTCTCCGCGCTCGCATTGGCTACCGCTTCCCGTCGTTGTTGCCGCGAGCGGCCCGCCGTTGACATCTAGCAGGCCGGACGCAGGCAACGAGCTGCAATCGGACGTTGCGACGCTGTTCGCAACGGCGCGCCGCAAACCGAGCGAGTGGCGGTTAGCAGCAAACGCGGCTCGCTGGTGCGTCGACTGCGCTCACGCGGCTGTGCCCCGCTCATCGTACGTCACTGTATTTTGGTATGACGTCACTAAAACTTTAATTTTTCTACACCCCTTGTGACGTCATGGTTGATGGCGCTAGCGATGGGTCTAGATCGTGAGAGTGAGCATTTAGGTAATCTTTGGAACCGAATTAAAATATTTTTTAAACGTTTGTTGCGTCCAACACCTGGCTGTGAGTGCCCTTGCATACATAGGAATCCCATAGCAGGCTTTTTATAGCTTCAAAATTTGGTGTCTCCACCCCTTAAGCTAACGCAATAAGTGTCCCGTCGCATTTGACAGTTGATCCATAGTGGTTGCAAGAACGATGATGAGTAACATCTTTGCTAGCCACCAGGGCAATGCCTGTGCTTTCAGTTACAAAAAGCTTCTCAGACATCAAAGATCCTGTGAATTTCCCAACTAAAGCTACAGGGTGTGAAGACTTTTAGTTTGAGGGACCTGGATTTGGAATCTTGTCTTACAACCCAAGTACGCTTGAGTTCGTGTCATATCACTTTCCTAACTTAAATATGCTTGCCAATAGTCAGAGGAGTGTGATATTTCGGAGAATTTTCACGAGTATGACTTTTTTTTTCATTTCATTATTGTGGATGCTGAATTCGTGTTGAGAATCCCTTGCGATTGGGCCCGTTGGAATGTATTATTCATCTGTTGCGCCACTCAGAAGTAGAAAACTCGGGCAAGGGTAAGGGGAAACTGACAGGTAGAATAGCGAGCACCTGATCATAGGTCTCCTGTAGGTATCTAACAAATGCATTCTTAATTTCGCGAGCAAACGATAAAAGCCTCTAAACGGTCGCTGGGTTGGAAGACAAAAGGCGGTTCATCTGCTCCGACTACGATGGTACCGTAGACGTTGATTGCTACTCAATCTGAGTAGGGCGAAAGGCTGGGAAGACAACGATCACGCAGCTCTCGAAGTTGCAGTAGCTGATGCCTTCTTCGACGCAGCGGAGGTGACAACGAAGGTGAAGGTAAGTTCTCCTAAAATGGAGGATCGGCATGAGCAGGAGAAAACCTTTGTGCATGGTCCGCTTTAGTATTTTTCAGCTTGATCTGAGTGGGGCGCTGAACAATTGTTTTCGTGCGCAGAAAGATTGTGAAGCGACCCGTGACACCGAATAGGCTTTTGGTAGAATGAGGTTATTGAAAGCATTCCTGAGATGACGAAAAAATTTGTTTTGAAATACAAGCGTCCGACCCCACTGTACCTCGCCTTTCCGTCCATGGCGTGGAAGAGGTTTTGAGCACACATTTCTTTTACGGGAACAACTGCCGTGGGCGCCTGAGGACCCCCACCCTCAGCGTACACTCTCAAGAAAGGGAGCTGTCCTATATCGGCAGCTACAGACAGACATTTTTCCGACATCACAGAACCGACGAGCCAGCCTCTTCGCTGACACAGCTCCAACTTGTAGCTTATGCGCGGGCTCCCAGACTCCTTCGACATGGTCTGGGAATGTGTGAGCACCCCCTAACTAACCACCCATCCACTGAGCCGCGTGAGACCACTGGTAGCCCCCTCCCCGCCCAGCCACCAAGTTCTACTGGCCCGCAGCGCGCGGGAAATTATAGTCCGCGCTGGACTTTCGAGATAAAAGTTCTACCTTCCAAGGCAAAAGTCCACTTTTTGTCTCTCCTCGGTAGAAGTAAAGTTCGAATTCCGTCTAATGAAAGGCCACAGAGGCATCTTCAGTTCATTGTTTTTTCTTTGCATCTCTACTTTGATGTTTTACTTTGTAGCCTCGACCCGCTGTGATGTGTTCCTCCCTTCTAGTCTTCTTTCATTAGATTAATTTCTCGCTTCTACTACTTCTTCTTCTTCTCCACATGAAAATGGAACATACCCACGCGGGGGGATTGGCCAAGGTACGGTGGTGAATGCTAAGGAGGTATATGCGCGGGTAAAAAAAAAGCTAAGTAGAAAAGTAGAATGACAATATATATGAATTGTTAAAATTGTTCAATCAATAAACAAATTAGATATACCAGGAATAAAATAAAATACGCTTTTTGGACATGCGGTGGAATTTTATATGGAGTTAAAAGGGTAAGCCACGATTTGCAATGATGTAATCATGAAGGTAGCCGCAAATAGTGCTTAACGAGAATCCCGTGTCGCTCGCACCAAACGAGAGCAGAACTGGTGGAGACAAAGGGAGTCCTAACTTCGAAAGAAGAACCTCCAAATACTCGCTGTGCTCATCTCGTCTTCGGCGTCTTCTCCGACGCCGAATATCAGGCCTGTGCGAAATGTGTTTTTCCTTTTATAATTTGCGTTGTAGTACACTGGCTTAGTAAGAAATAGTGCGAACAAGGAAGAATTCGCACCAGAAAATCTGTTCTGGTAATGTCCATGTCTCGCGACCGACAGAACGCGGCTTTTATGTTAGGCGGAGAAAGTGAATGATAGTTTGAACGGCGCCAGCTCATGCCACGCGCAAGCCGCGCGATCCATGCGCAGAGAACAAGCCCGCAGCGGTCCTGGAAAGACGCACATGTCCCGTCTGCTATCAATGAGGACCCCGGTGCGAACGGCAGCGCGTACGGCGAATGACAGGAGTCATTCGGCGGAAGATGGGAACATCCCCGAGGCCGCGAACCACGGGGTGCCGGTGGAGTCCGCGGACGAAACGGAGCTGCGACGAGAGTCGCCGCGCAGTGGAGATGAGCCCCGCCGTTCGCCGCGGCCTTCCACCCCGGACGGCGTATTCTCTTCTGTCCAGCGGGACGCGGTGAGCATGCCGCGGGCGTGCCTCATCTTCGCCGTCCTGGCGGTGATCGCCGCCACGTGCTACATCGTCGTGTCGCGGCTGATCTTCATCGCACAGTGGCTGTCCGCGAATGGCCTCCCCTCCTACAAGAATCACCGAAGTCCGGCCGCCCCCGGAGCCTAGTGGGGAGCCCCGCGGATATAGATGCCGTGCTTTCGGCACGGTACCGCACCAGGTGCCTTGCAAGGCAGCATCGTTTGGAGCCGCAGGGTCGCGGCCGCCTTGATCGCAATTTTACGCCTCGTTCTTACGACTGGGACCGCTACGCTGATACGCCCAGAAGATTCGGTCAATAAATGTTACTATCGTACGCAACAAAGTCGGCACCGGCACGTCATTTTTGATTTTGAAGTGATAAAATACGTACTAAGGATTCCAAGTTAGCAAAGCTTTATGCAGACCCAGTTTTGCGCCCACACTGAAGCTCGCCTGGATGAGGCAGCGCACATTTCATATCTCGCACTACAAGAGAGCGAATTTGTAATATTAGATAGCCTTGTGTGAGATAAACCGTGTGAATAATGCGGCTGTGAATAATGTGTGCGAACATGCGGATGTTTGAAAACGAGATCAACGCGCTTGGAAAGCCGAACTGAAACGCGCTGCGCGACAAGATCGTTCACATCCCGAGGTCCAAAATGCTTGCGCCCCCAACATCAGGGCAGAATGACGTAGGCGCGAGTCCTCAGCTCTGCGGGCAAGCCAATCTGACGCTGCAATTCCCGTTACTAGTGGTAACTTTGCCGCCAGTTTTAGTGTAGGAGGACAATTTCGGCATGATTAGGGATTCTTACTTGACAGGAAAAAACTTCGAGAAACTTATCTTCATCTTAAAAGTATGTAACGATATCGCTAAACGGTCCCTACGGTCGCTAGGGTGTCTCCTGGCGCACCGTTTTGCAAACGAGAAGTACTTTGATTTGGGCTAGTTGGTTCATATTTTGAAAGTAGTTCGGACGGCGCGAAAACAACAAAGACAAAGGAGACACGAACACAACAGGACGGGCGCCGAGTTGCAAGTTGGCGCCCGTCCTGTTGTGTTCGTGTCTCCTTTGTCTTTGTTGTTTTCGCGCCGTCCGAACTGCTTTGCAAACATCGACACACTTGGTGAAATCATAAACTGTGTTATTGCACATCATCGACCATATTATTTAGGTACGATAATTAGTAACTCTAATTAGCTATGTGGTTCTTTAATGTAATTTGCCTGCTGTGCGATGGGAGGTACTCGTAGAAGGTCTCTGTATATCCCAATTAACGCACGTTCCTCAGTGCCGGGTTCGATTCCGACTGACCACATTTTCTTTTTAATATAAGCAAAATAGCTTTCCTACTCCACTATCTTCTCGATCAATCAGGATTTTCCAGTGTCAACGATGCTGACGATGGGTTTCTGGCCGGACGGGACGTTTCATACTGTCGCGTAAACAAAATAGGAGTACGACGCGATAGCGTAGTGGGTTAATTCCCATATATGCTGAAGGCCATTCACTATTTTACACTCACACATCCATAGGAGTCCTCACACCCCTCCAGTCGCACTGGTGCAGTGGTTTAGCGATGGGCCTTGTGGGGTACAGGTTGCTCTTCCCGGGCTACCAATCATTTATTTACCTGTCACAGTGTGCAGTTCGCTCACTATCTGGTGGGTAGGTTTTGATGACGCAACAAGGACACGTGACCTAGGTGGCCAATCAAGGTTGCCCTCTGGGAACCACCTGTCAGAGCCATGCCCGTGATTTCTCGCTCACAGCGCCGACGAGGACACAGGGGCCTTTGACGCTGCCGCGTTAAAACAGCGCCATCAAGCCGATAGAAGGCAGTCAGATACACGATTAACGTCCTTCTTTCTGCTGCTCAATAACTAAGCAAATTATGCCCGGTTGTTCAAAAAGATAGGCGAGCGGTGTTTCCAAATGAAGCGTCTATTCCACTGCCCATTCACACAGTACGGGAAGCGTAAAACCAACGCAATTTATCAGACACCATTACTGCACATGAGTTCAGTAGATTAATATTGCCACGAGGGCGTTTCAAACCCGCGGTGGAGCAAAAAGGTCTGCTTAGCTGGCTATTGCACGAGGGCGCGATGCTATCGCCCCCCCCCCCCTTCTATTTGCAACGCTCCAGAAACAATTGAGCATTGTTTCATCAGTTGAAAAGACTCGGTAGTCTTTTGGGGTATCATACAATGGAAATTGCAAAAGAAGTTTAGACACCGCATTCTCTACGATATCACACTGCACTTTCATTTGCTAATGACCCTTTGTTGTTTTTAATTGGACTACACGGCTTCTGGAAAGCGTTCATGATATACTGGCATTGTGAATCTTGTTTCTGCAGAAGGTCACTTCAGAATGATGATTGTTCACTTAAAGGGAGTGTAAACCCGCAATGTGTTCAGACCCGAGTGGCACTCACTCTTATTAATGCGCTCTTCATTGTCTTTTTTCCATTGCTTCTTGCTTAGGTTTACCGTATTATGATGCGTTAGTCATGTGCTCTCTCCATCGTCTCTTTTCCTGTCTGTTGACTTGAGTGTGTCGTGTTTATCTGACGTTTTTCTTTCAAAACGTTAGCAAACAGTTCACATACGTAGGACATTGCTTGATAGTAATAAATACTATGTTGGAAAAAAACAACCTGTCTGGGCTATGTTTTTCATCAAAAGCATAAAGTCGCCCTGGCCCTTTTAGTTGTGTTGCCTTCTGTCATGGTAGTGCAGTCAAGCCACAAGCTGAGTTCTTAGTAAATAATCTGTATCTAGATTATTTATTTCCACAATGGTTGCAAGTATCATGTTAGAAAAAAAAGCCTGTCTGGCGTAGGGACACCGTGCCTTACCCGCAACCGGCAGGTCAAGCGTTCGATTCACGAATTATTGCCTGAAAATTTGCTTTCAGCGCAAGTGGATTGCTTTATATACTTAGACGTCCAATGGCATTCGAGTCTTGTTTCCACCTTCTATTCATTAGTTTTGTATTATTTAATCACTTCTCATTCCACGGCTCCACGTGTTGACGTCAGCAACCTCTCGACTAATCCGGTTTTCCGCGTACACCGGTGACGACGCCAACTACTCGGAGTTCTACGCTGAATGGCACCCTTACTACTAAAGCGTTAAAAGCAGTTCTATGCTCTTCCAACATGCAAAACCTGCACCCAGCTTAAAAACTGTTATTTTGCACATAATAAAAATATCGAACGTCTTGACAAATGCCGTTTCCTCTCCCGGCTAATATACAGGAAAGGCAAGCACGAAAAATTTTCAGTAACCTTTCAGGCCTGGCAGAGCGAAATACTACCTGTCAAACGCAAGGTTATCCGAAGTTGGTAATGCATAACGCACCAGATTCATTAAATAAAACAAATAGTTACCGCCTGTACTGCGGTACGTAATCTCCTACAGTGCTACATGACATGTTTAAATATAACATCACTAAAGGTTAACTAATGGATCATATAGCCTCCAGAACGTCAAGCTGCTCGATTTGGCACAACGATACTGATGCAGCCTCATTGCTTTATTTCTTTTCCCTCCAAGACATTGTTTTGACCTACCTTATGCCGACATGCTCATTTCAGGGACGTTGGATGCACTGTTTTTAACGGATGCAGACTATGGAATAATATGTATTCATATAGAGCCGTGATATATTTTGTCCAGTATATATTTCACATTAGTTTATTTATTTCACATTCACTTCTTTTGCGCACCTCTTTGCAAAAGTGATTATAAGACAGGTTTAATGCATTTATAAACAGGTTCTGCTTTACCTTTTCTATTGGGGTCCATTCTTCGTGATATTTATTATGTTAATTTGTATGCTATTCAGCCTCATCTATGCACTCTTGTTCTGCCATTCAATTCAATTCAATTCAATTTATTCTCCAGTTATACACTGGAACGTTCTCCGGGCTAAAAGAACCGACTGGGCCTTGACTGAGTCCCGGAGACGTTTACAGAGCAGCGACAGGCAGTACATACGGAGAAATACTATACAATACAAAAGTTAAACAGCGTATACACATATAAAAAGTACATACATATATACAAAGCACACAAAAGAGGACATTTATACAGAGTTACATAACTACAAAATGCGAGGAAGAAGGCAATTACAATTTACTAAAGTATTCGTGTAGCTTTTTACGCGAAAAGTTATTCATATCTTTATGGCGATTTAATATAACAGGTAGATTGTGCTTTATGGACTCCAACTTATAATTGGTGCGAAAATGAGGAACGAGCCAAGGGTCGGTGTTACGGGTAGCAACATTGTGTTTGTGGCGTGTCAATGAAGATACACGTTTAAAAAAACATTGGAACTCTTTTGTGGAAAAGAGAAATGACTTCAAGATGCGATTCTCATAAAAGTGATGAATTCGGATAATATTGTAGTCAGCAAAACTCTCGGCGGTGGTCAAGCCAGGATCAATATTTGCGATGTGGCGCATAATTTTCTTTTGGCATTGAAAGAATTTAAGACTACTAGGAATAAGTTAAATTCTACACTACGACAAGCGAAAATGACCTACTACCAGCAGCTGTTCGCCGATGTTTCTAGAAAGCACCCCACTGCTATCTGGAAAATATTAAATAGGGTCTTAAATCGTGAACTGGCCTTGTCAAGTGTTTCTTAAGCCGTTTTGCCACGGCATCCATCAGCATTGTGGAAGTTGAAAAAAGAAACTTTCAAACACTTTTGAATGTGTTCAATCACCATTTTAAGCGTATGCCGGATGTTCAACCTAAGATGTTCCGCAATTTTTAAAGCCGGCCTTTTTCAGTTGGAGTGGTCTTTACGGCTTAGCATTGTCACCGCTGTAGCCCGTCCGTATACAGCTAAAATGTGCTAACCAGCTTAACTAAACATGACTAGTTAATTTTTTTAACTCTCTGTGCTAGTCTCTATTAATTAAATGTTGTCCATACCAGTTTTTAGAATTTCCAAAACGCAGTTACACACGGCCCAACAAATTTTGCTCACACCGCGCCAAAATACGTGCACTTTTGAATAGCCCGCAGGCAAAGCAACAGTGCAGTTCAAGTAACCCGCCGAAATAGCCAAAACTGGTTGGGACACTGCGCCAAAGGTAACGTTGTATTCGAAGTTCTAGATATTGATAGGATATTACTCACGGTGATCTGCACACCTCTCAACACAGAAGGAGGCTAAAAGTAATAGTTGAAAAGTTCACTACTCACTATTAGTTCCCCAGCGCAGTAGTTTCTGTGTCTTGGATGCATTTTCATGCGTAAAATTGAAATGCTTTGCCGAAAATGCGCTCTTCTAACTCTAAAAGCCTATGTTAAAACATTGCGGAACACCGTTGGTGAAGAAACCTGTATACCATGTGCGAAGTCGTGATTACAAATGTTAGTCCTCCACACGCGCCCTCAGTGACCCCGGCGCTCCTGAACTTGCTCAGGCTTAGTCTGAACAAGGTATTTTGGCAACCACAAGATTCCTGTGCACTGAAAGTGAGCCCAGCGCTGCCCTTAACTGATGACATTATATTTTACACCCTTATCCCGGGAACCCTTCCCAGACAGCTGCCAAAACGAAAGCGAAGTTCCACTTCTTCGCGTGGCTCCTCTTTTGTCACAGCCACAGTGAAATACACATCCCTAGTGTGCCACACAGTGACCTCGGCCGACCACCTGGGGTCTTTCGATCACCTGGGGTCTTTAACGTGCGCTGACATCGCACAGTACACGGGCGTCTAGAATTTCGCCTCCATCGAAATTCGGCCGCTGCGGGCCGGGATCAAACCCCTTTCGGGACAGCAGCCCGAAAGACGCGGGTTCGATCCCGGCCGCGCCTTCCGGGCTGCTGACCCGAAAGAAGCGGGTTCAACAGAAGTGTTGTTGCTTATGATGTGAATGCATGACACCGATACTATACACCTGCTAGACGATAAGGCGGCAACAAAACACCTGCGAAATGAAACAAAAACGTTCCGCAGGATTTAAGCAATATATATTTCTCGTTTCTTTTTAGGGCCGCCAGATATTCTGTCCCTATCAATGCGACTGGCATTACCAATCAACTAAACGAAATTCCGATTGGAAAGCGTTAACCACGTATCTCGCGGCGTCAAGAAGGTAATTCGCTCTGAAACAAACCCGTAATGGCAGAACAGCCTCTTGACCACTTACGCGCTGTTTATAACGGCTTTTTGAGCTTTTAATCTTGGTGACAGCAACAGTACATGTTTTTTTTTTCAAACATTCATTCGTGCGAGTGTCATAAAATGACAAAAGTATTCCAAAATTTAATGGAAATAGTCACCGTCGACGCACTATGTCAGCTCACGCCGCGATTACAGATCACCATATCGCTGTTTCAAAAAATAGCTTTACGACGCCGCCACCATCGCTGGAATAACCGGGCCTCTTTTTCTTACAGAAGCAGGTGTCTCAGCAGGATGTGGACGGGGCGGCTGAACGGCGTTCCAGAGCATGTCACCCACAGGGCTGTACTCATCAACGGCAAGGTCTACTCGTTCGACAGTTACCACGCGGCATGGAACTTGCTCCACGTCTTCATCTTCGACCCCGCGTCGCGCCGGTGGGATATGGTGCAGACGCAACTTCCCGACGGCGGGCCGATTAACATTTCCCGCCACACAGTTGTAGCGTACGGTCACTGCGCGTATCTGTGGGGCGGCCCGCACAGCTGGCCATCCCCGAGTGTCCTTTACCGCTTCGACACAAGCACCATGACATGCAGCCGCCCGGAGGTGGCCGGTGAGGTGCCGTCATCGATTTACGCCAAGACAGCTTGTGTTGTGGGTCACCGCAAGTATATCTTAAGTGACTGGGATCCTTCGCCATATATTCGGGTCCTTGACTTGGACACCCTGCAGTGGTATCGCGTCCCCACAAGCGGAGAAGCGCCCGTTCGGCGTGCCTTCCACACTGCGTCTGCCATCGGGACCCGCATGTATGTGTTTGGACGCAGCCTAGGAAACCCTTTCCACCCAACTCTCGTAGACAACTCGTTATACTACCTAGAGACGACCACCTGTTCATGGGTACGCCCACAGGTACAAGGAGTTCCCCCTGTGTGTCAGCGAGGTCATGCAGCCTTCGTGTACAACGAAGAACTGTACATTTTCGGAGGGTACTGCAATTTGCTGCAGACCTATTTGGCAGATATACACAAGTACGACCCCGTGACGTCGCGTTGGACCGAAGTGAAGCCATGTGGCTCACCACCATCTCCCAGGTACTGGCATGGCTGCTCAGTGATGGGTGAACGAGTGTTTATCTTCGGCGGCGTTGGGCCGGCACCCACCCAGGATGAGAGACAGGTTGCTGGGGAGCGAAGGGCGCTGACCGATCTCCACGTGTTGCACTTGGCACCGACACTGCAGAACCTGTGCTTACTTGCAGTGATTGATGCGCGGCTCAATCCACGCCCCTTGCCAAGCTTCATTAAAGAAATGGTGGAGGCTATCTGTTCACACCGATCGTAGTCGGTGGTAGATGCATCATCTCAAGCAAATTGAGTGCCTTCGACGAAACCAGCTTGGTGGTACGATGATGATGCAACTTCGGCGCCACTACTTGACGCAGTAATAAACTCTTCTTTTATACTCAAAGAACGCCTTCCTTCTGTGCTCGATTTTCGCGAAAGCAAGAAAGTCGCCAGTATTTTGTTTATATTCATGTCGCCCGGGGCCGCCACTTTTTCTTAAATAACAAAGGGAACAAATTTTCTGAACGAAGAATTATTCACTCCAACCCGGTGGTTTCTTCAAGCGAGTCGCATTACCGTTACTTCGGCATGAAGCTGGTGTTCAATTCTAGTTTTACCGCGCAGCACCTGCTGGTCATGCTTTTAAATGCAGATGGTAGATAGAGATATGCGGCGGTAGGCGTCGATTTCAGCTCTTATCCGGAAACAACTTGCGTGTTTCGCGATGACTTCCGAAAGCCAAACAGTTGTCACTTATTTACGCTTGTCTGCCCTCACTTTGACGCTGCTTTAAAGGTTCACTGATTTTATAGCCTGATAATTATGGTCCTATTTTCCCTATGTACAGTCTAATTTCGATCTGGTAGCATCCGATCGGTATATATGACGTGAACCTGAGCCGATATAATTCGTCAAAGATTGTGTAACTGATCGCGTCAGGTTCGCATCGTTTTCAAGATAAACGACAGCATGCTGCACTGTATTTGAAGGTTCCCGACAGCTTATTTACACTGATGCGAGAGCGCTCCAGTGCACTGCGCACGCCAGATGCATTCTCGACAAGCCATCCCACGATGGCTGGTGTGAAATGTTCGGAAAATGTGTCTGTGAGACCAGCTTGAATAGACAAGGCAGCTTTGTGCCATGGCGCTCTTCAGCCACAGATGACCTAGCGGCATAAATATTCATCATAATCGACAGTAAAGGCGAAGATGAGAGAATAAAATGTTAGAGCCTACGTGGATGGCCGAATTAGAAACGACGATCAAACGGAGTAAAGGAGACGATGGGGGACTGCAACACTATATGACATGTGAAAATGGAAGCAAGCATGATGGGAAGGTGAAAATATAAACCTGCTTCCTGGCTGCCTAATGGTGATGTTCGCATTTCTTTGTGACCTCAGCAGCCCGTCTATGCAGGTTTTCGCAGACTCTGCGCTTGTGTTCGCAATCTTACGAGAACCGCAAATCTTGTGTGTGCGCTGGGCCTACAGTTCCGTGGTTTCTGAAGCAATCACAGAAGCCGTTTGCTGACAAGGGATTAAATATTCCTAGCGCTTCGCGCCACCACATCGCAGGATGACCTAAGCTGTAGCGAAGAAAAATGTGTCTCGGTGACACGCACACCTGCGCCACACAGTGCACAGCGCCCTCTCCGCCCTCCTCGTGTCCGCCTTTTCGCTCCGCAAGCCTTTTTACAGCCTTTCTCTCTCTCTCTTCTTCGTGTAACCCAAGAAACAGTTGCTACATCGTCTTACCATCAAACTGTGTCATAGAAGCTATCACACTAAAACCAAGACAGGCTTTAAAAAAAGAAAAACAACGCGTACGAGATCTGTTCTTTCCTAGTGCTTGCCGTTAGCAGGAAGGAAAAACTAACACACGGCTTCATTTCTGAGAGGACTGATTACTACTGTACGATGTGAACTGTGCGGCTCAACCGGGTTCCAGAAGCCGCCACCGGAATGGCTGTCACCATCAAAGGGAACGTTTACTCGTTCGGCCTGCTCTCCAACGGCCATGAATACAGGAATGAAATCCTACGCAGCCGATTCGGCGTATACATCTTCCACCCCGCAACGTACCGATGGGGTATGCCGCTGACTAAGTTGCACCTCGACGACGATCCCCTTAACTTTGTCGTTCACTGCGTTGTCGCCTACAACCACTGCGCCTACATGTGGGGGATCCTATCGGACATAAGGTCGCGGATTGGCGGCATATATACCGGTTCGATACCCTCGCTATGACATGGAGCCGCCCGGAGAATCTGCGGCCAAGTTCCGACACTGAGCATCTTCTCTGCTTGCATTGTGGGTGAGCGGATGTACAGTGTTTGATTTCTTGGCCCCGGAATTCTCACATCGTGTATATTATCTTGACCTGCAGAGCCTGACGTGGCATCGCGTTCCGACCAGTGCAGAGGCCCCGGCTAGCCGCTGCTTCCACACGGCGTCCGAGGTCGGAAACCGAATGTATGGTTCAGGTGGCCAGGCGTTACACATAAAGATCAACGACCGGTACGATAATTCCTTGCATTATCTGGAAACCACCACCTCGATGTTTGTGCACCAAAGAGGGGAATGCGTGCGCCCCAAAGGTCGCAAACGTCACTGTGCCTTCGTATATGAAGAGCTGTACATCTTTGGTGGTGCAACGGACAGCTGGGTGCCTACTGTGCAGACATGCATAAGTATGACATCCAGAAGTCCTGTTGGATCGAAGTGACGCCACGTGTGTTGAGCCCGTCTGCTAGGCGCTCGGCCGGCTGCAGCGTGATGGGAGAAAGGATGTTAGTTTTCCGTGGCAACCATTTCAACAGAGAACAAAACGACGTTTCTGAAGATGAAAAGCCGATAACTGACCTGCATGTGTTGCACTAAGCACCTACGCTGCAGAACTTGTGTCTCTCTGCTGTCATCGACGCAGGTCTGGACGTAGGCGGATTACCGGCAGCTATTAGTAACGAGATCAACGCTATCTCCTCTGGCTCATCATAGACAGCGGACTCGTGCGGCTCTTCGAACGAATGGCGCGCCTTCATTGGAGCCACAGACACTGGTGCGGTGACCACAATAGTGATATAAATGCTTCTAGTTGAGTAGGACTTTGTTTGTTTCTGAGAAATGGCCTAAAAACTGAGCCACCGCGGCGGGCAAGCAACGGCGTCTTACCGCATAGGAGCGCCCTACTGTGCGATCAGCGCTCCGTCCTCGACAGCATGTAGAACCGTGACTGTGGTCCGCAGCTCTTGTGCGTATTCAGCGAGACCATCGAACGCTTTGCAGAACGCGGATGTGTCAATAGTGTGCAGTGGTTGGCGGGTCGCTGCGGCGTCGTGGGAAACCAACGGGATGACGAACTCGCCACCCCGCAGACCAGCTGCCTCCCAACTACACCTCGTTCGAGTTTGGGGACCAGCGTGCGGTGATTCGCGGTCAACTAACACTGGCAGAACTGCGCTTCGCACATTGAGAGCGCGGTTTCATCGCCAGCGCACGCGTTTAGAGTAGGAGCGCGCGTTTTTCTTGCGTGCCCCGTGGAAAGGCACGTGCGCCACGGACATTCTACGAGCTACGCAGGCCTCGATTGTGGTACCGCGTAGCTCGCCGTAGCTCGTAAAATGTGGCAGAGTTTTAACGTGCCTCAACCGAGTAGTCGTGCGAAATCATTTGCTTAGCCTGGTTGACTCATGGTTTTGTTTTGCTCGGTCGTTGGCACCTCTAGATACAATAAACTTAGGTTAAGTGCCTATGAGGTTAATCTGGTCTATCTGCCCGCGCCGCAGGTGAAAGTCGAAGACGACATTGTGCAATGCGCAGCACGAGGTTTTGTAGCAGTTAAACACGAGGAGTGATCGCCTACAGTGATAGCACATAGTGCCCTCGTGCAGTGACGAGAAAAGCTCATTTGTTCTCGCCACCAAGGGTACGAAACCCAGTCACAGCAATTTTTATTTTATTTCTGCAGGGGCTGAGCTATGCTCGGCTTTGTGCGGTCACCGTCAAAGTCGAATTTAACGCAAACTCGGTGCGCTAGTTATACATGCTGAAAAAATTTGCGCAGAAAAAACGAGGACAAAGCAAGACAGACAAGAACGAGCGCTAACTAACAACTGAAGATTTATTCCGAAACACAAGCACATATAAATAGGAAAAACAAAACGAATCATACCAATCTGACATCAAGAACATCACATGTCACCCCCTGTGTACCTCAGTGATTTTGCCAAAAATCGGAACTCCCTATCAGAGAAGCGGACGGAAGTCTCGCTGATGCATTTATCTCCGCTGATACGCATATGAAACGCCTCCATGAGTTCCCGCACAAGTTGGTCCCTATGCCTGAACAGAATTGTTGCTTGGTCAAAGAGCGGTTTACACTGCAGCTTCTTATCACCGGCATTACAAGTGCGGCGATGTTTTGGGAGGTTGTCAAGTGAATCTCCCCTGAGTAATCTTCGGTGTTCACCTGATCGTTCGTTGAGGCATCGCCCTGTTGGCAGATGTACATCGAACCACAGGATAGCGGCAGCTTATACACAACTCCCCTGGCACAGGGAACGAACGGGGCTGTGTGCTTGATACTGCACTCATTTTTTCTTCCTTTCCTTCTGCCGCCTCCTTCCTTCCGGCTGCTCACCTGGGAACAGATTGAAGCCAACTTTCTAGGTGCGGAAAACACATCAGGAACGTTGTAACGTCCGGCTAGGTTCTTCAGCCCATGCGCCAACCTGTGCACGTACGGTATAACGGCGACTCTTCGCCGGTCTGTTTACCGGAGTTTGGGCCTCGAACGTGCGTTGATCCACCTTGACAACCTCCCGCAGGCTTCCAAGATTGTTTGCGGAGGGTACCGACTCTGTCTCAGGCTTTCCAACTGAAATGCAACACTTTCGTTCATGACATGTGGGCACGACTTGAAGACGGCCGCCTTAAGACAGGAAGTGACTATCCCATTTTTTACCACTTTGGAGTGGCCAGATGAGTAATGAAGCAAACATTTCTTGGCCCTGGGATGGTATGCCCAACATGTGTGTTTGGGGCGAAAATGCAATGACAGGTCTAGGAAGCAATGACAGAAAATGCAATGACAGGTCGCATTACTTCGCGAAGTAATGCTTTCACAATAAAACTTTGACGCACAGAAAAGATGGGACGAAAACGCATTTTTGCGGTAATATTGTAGTCATGTCAGATCTGCTAGCGCAACTTCATGCGCTGATGAAACGTATGTCCTCAGGTCACATTTCCTCAGGAGTGGTGTCGATACAAGTTGTAACCCGCTTAATTTGTGCAGCCGGCCGCCGCGGTGGCTTAGCGGTTATGGTGCTCGGCTGCTGACCCGGAAGACGCGGGTTCGATCCCAGCCGCCGCGGCCGAATTTCTTTGGAGGCGAAATTCTAGAGGCCCGTGTGCTGTGTGATGTCAGTGCACGTTAAGGAACCCCAGGTGGTCGAAATTTCCGGAGCCCTCCACTACGGCGTCTCTCATAGCCTTAGTTGCTTTGGGACGTGAAACCGCATAAACCAAACCAAACCTAATTTGTGCAGCCATATCTGGAAAGCAAAGCAGATGCAAGATTCACTGATCCGGTTCCGTATGCACGATGATTCTATTGACTTTGTCTCTCCGGATATCGGGACTATGCGGCACATTGTACCATGGCACTGAATCTTTCAATTGTTTTATGCACAGCCCTGTTTTTAAGGCGAGAGAAAAGGTGTCAGTATTTTGTGTAAACATGAGAAAACTAATAAAAGTTGTCTGAATCGAGATGACACTAGATTCTTTTGATTACAGACTTCACTTCTTGGCTTTCACGGACAAATGTTTCCAGGCCGAAAGTAAATTAGTATCGTGGGATCTAAAAAGTTCAAGGGTTTTACAGAAAGTGTCGAATGTGAGATGAGAGTTTATGCTAAAGTTAATCTCTTGTACGCAGTTTTTCCTGTGTTTTCGAATGTTTGCTACCACTATCGATCAACAGCCCGATGCAACGGGACACTGATTGCGTTAGCTTATCCTTCCCCCTCTGATAGCACCAAGAAATTAATAAATATGTGAGTGGTGTTCTTCAATATGTTTCTGTTTTGAAACCTGCCGCTGTCAGTAGGTCAATATTAAAATCTTGGTCAAGATAACAGCAGGTTTCAAACGTGAAACACAATGAAGAACACCACTCACGTATTTAATGAATTTCTTGTTGTTATCAGAGGGTGAACGATAAGCTAAAATCAATGTCCCGTAGCATTAGACCGCTGCTCCATAATTCTAACAAACACGATGATGAGTAAAATCCTTGCTAGCCGCCAGGGGAATGCCTGTGCTCTCAGGCACGAAATACATCTCCGACATCAAAGATCCTCTGAAAAATCCAAATAAAGCAAAGGGGTGTGAATGAAGACTTTCAGTTTGAGGGACCTCGTTTTGGAGTCCTGTTTTACAACCCAGGTACGCTTGTGATGGCGTTATATACCACTTTCCTAACTGAAATATGCTTGCTAATGGTCAGGGGCTATGATTATTCGTAGAATTATCTCGAGTGTGACTTTTCTTTTTCAGTTCATGATCATGGATACCGAATTAGTTTAAGGTGATCTCGTATTCAGAATCCCTTGCGATTGGGCCAAGTGGAATACATTATTCATCTGTTGTTCCGCTCAGAAGTAGGAAACTCGGGCGAGTGTACGGGGAAACTAAGAGGTAGAGAAACGATCACCTGATGATAGGTCTCCTGTAGGTAGCTAACAACTGCCTTCTCACTCTCGGGAGCAAACGATGAGAGACTCAAAACGGTCGCTGGACTGGAATACAAAGGGCAATTCATCGGCTTCGTCTAGGATGGCCCTGGATACGTTAATCGCTACTCAACCTGAGTAGGTCGAAAGGCTGGGAAGACAACGATCACGCAGCTCTCGGAGTTGTAGTCTCTGATGACTTCTTCGACGCAGCGGAGGTGACAACGAAGGTGAAGGTAAGTTCACCTAAAATGGAGGATCGGCATGAGCAGGAGACAACCTTTGTGCGTGGTCCGCTTTAGAAATTCTCAGCTTGATCTGAGAGGGGCGCTGAACAATTGTTTTCGTGCGCAGAAAGATTGTGAACTGACCCGTGGCATCGAAAAGGCTTTTGGTAGAGTCAGGTTATTGAAAACAACCATGAGATGGCGAAAATATTTGCTTTGAAATACAAGCGTTCGACCACACTGTACCTCGGCTTTCCGTCCGTAGAGCGGAACAGGTCCTGCACAAACATTTTTTTTTATGGGAACAACTTACCTGAGGACAAAGCAGCCCTTGCGCAGGGAAAAACAGGAGTGCGTTCGAAACTGGGCTCGGCCTGCGAGGGCCGCAGCGGGGTTTGCACAAGCTTGTCCAAAACGTACAAGAATCACCGAAGTCCGGCCGCCCCCGGAGCCAAGTGGGGAGCCCCGCGGATATAGATACTGGGCTTTCGGCACGGTACCGCACCAGGTGCCTTTGAGGGCGGCACTGTTTCGAGCCGCAGGGTCGCGGCCGCCGTCGTCGCAATTTTACGCCTCGTTCCGACGACTGGGTCCGCTATGCTAATAAGCACAGAAGATGCGGTGAATAAATGTTACTATCGTACGCAACAAAGTTGGTACCGGCACGTGATCTACACATAGCTACGGACTTTTGATTTTGAAGTGCTGAAATACGTTCTAAGGATTGCAAATACGGAAAGCTTTTTGCAGACCCAGTTTTGCGTCCGCCCTGCAGCTCGCCTGGATGAGGCAGCGCACATTTCATATCATCTCGCACTACAAGAGAGGGAATTTCTAATATTATAGCCTTGTGTGAGATGAACCGTGTGAATAACGTGGCTGTGAATAATATGTGCGAACATGCGGTTGTTGGAAAAGGAGATCAACGCGCCAGGAAAGCCGAACTCAAACGCGCCACACGACAAGATCGCTTACATCCCGAGGTCCAAACTGCTTGCGCCCCCAAAATCTGGTCATAACCACGTAGACGCGAGTTCTCAGCTCTGCGGGCAAGCCATTCTGGCGATGAAATTCCCGTTACTAGTGGTAACTGTTCCGCCAGTTTTAGTGCAGGAGTGCGATTTCGGCGTGATTAAGGATTCGTACTTGACAGGAAAAAACTTCGGGAAACTTATCTTCAACTTAAGAGTATGTAACGATATAGTTAAACGGTTCCTACGGTCTCTAGGGTGTCTCCTGGCGCACCGCTTTGCAGACATCGACACACTTGGTGAAATCATAAACTGTTTTATTGCACATCATCGTCCATATTATTCAGGTACGATAAGTAGTAACCCTAATTAGCTATGCGGTTCTTTCATGTAATTTGCCTGCTGTGCGGTGGGAGGTACTCGTACAAGGCCTCTATTTATCGCACTTATCGCACGTTGCTCAGTGACGGTTTCGATTCCGACTGACCACATTTGCTTTTTAATATAAGCAAAATAGCTTTCCCACTCCACTACCTTGTCGATCAATCAGGATTTTCCAGCGTCAACGATGCTGACGCTGGGCTTCCGGCCGAACGGGACCTTTAATGCTGTCGCGTAAAAAAAATAAAATTGGAGGGGACACTTAAGCTCCGCCTTAAGAGTACGACGCGATAGGATGATGGGCTAATTCCCACGTATGGAGAAGGCCGCTCTCTTTTTCACACTAATAGATCCCTGGGAGTCCTCATAAGCCTCCTGTCGCACTAGTAGAGTGGTTAAGCGATGGGCCTTGTGGAACCCAAGTTGCTCTTCCCGAGCTGCCAATCATTAATTTAACTGCCACAGTGTGCAGTTTGATCACTATACGGTGGGAAGGTTGTGATGACGTAGCAAGGACACGTGACCAAGGCGGCCCATCCGCCCCCTAGGCTGCTCTCGGGGAACCACCTGCCAGAGCCATGCCCGCGATTTCTCGCTCACAACGCCGACGAGGACACCGGGGCCTTTAACGCTGTCGCGTTAAAACAGCGCCATCTATCCGATAGAAGGCAGTCAGATGCAGTGTTAACGTTCTTCTTTCTGCTGCTCAATAACTAAAGAAATTATTCCCGGTAGTTCAAAAAAGAGACGCGAGCGGTGTTTGCAAATGAAGCGTCTATTTCATTGTCAATTCACACAGTAGTGGAAGGGTAAAACCAACGTAATTTATCGGACACCCTTACTGCGCATGAGTATTGCCACGAGGGCGTTTCAAACCCGCGGCGGAGCAAACAGGTCAACTTCGCTGGCCACTGCACGAGGGTGCGATCCTACGCCGCAACCGATCACGTCTCGTGTTAAACTGTAACAAACTTTTGCGCTGTGCGTTGCAAATGGCCTCTTCAACAACTACCACCCGCGGCGCTCCGCTCGTAACACGTTTCCCACAACCGGTAGATACCCGCCGCGGTGGCTCAGAGATTAGCGTGATCGGCTACTAAGCAGGAGTAACAGGGTGCGAACCGAGCCGCGGCGGCCTGCTCTTTGATGAAGAGAAAACACAAAAGGAGCCCGTGTGCTGTGCGATGTAAATGCTCGTTAAAGATACTCGGGTGGTCGAAATTAATCCGGAGCCCTCCACTACGACCCCTTCTTCTCTCTTTCTTCTTTCACTCCCGCCCTCCTCCCTTCCCTCATGGTGCGGTTGGGGCTTCCACCGAGATATGTGAGACAGATACGGCACAACTTCCTTTCCTCAAAACCACGTATTTAGAGGTATATATAGAAGGCACAGTGACCAAATCACAATTTTCTATTTCACCACAAACAGCTGCAGGTAGTCAGCCCCCTTAGGCATTTCTTGCCAGAGCCGGAAATCAAAATGTGAAATGTCAACGATTCACACCACATTTTCACCATCGCGGCAAGGTTGAACAAAGTGGTTGTTGCTCGCGATGTGAATAGACCGGAGCTGCATGACACCTATACCAAGCACCTGCTAGACGATAAGGCGGCAACAAAACGTGCGCGAAACGAAAAAAAAGTACCGCGGGATTTAAGCAATATATATTTCACGTTTGTTTTTAAGGCCGTCGGATATTCAATCAATATCAATGCGACTGGAATGACCGATCAACTAAACAAAATTATCGATTGGAAAGCGTTAACCACATATCTCGTGGCGTCAAAAAAGTAATTCGCTCTGAAACAAACCCGTAATGGCAGAAGAGCCCTCCTGACCACTTATGTGCACTTTTTAACGGCTTTTAGCGCTTTTAATCTTGGTAGCTGCAAGAGTACATGTCCTTTTTCGAACATTCATTCGTGTGGGTGTCATAAAATGACAAACATATTCAAAAATCTAACGGAAATAGTCACCCTTCGACGCAATACGTCCGCTCCCGCCACGAATGCCGATCACCATATCGCTGCTTCAGAAAAAAGCAGCATGATGCCGCCACCATCGCTGGAATGACCGGCCCTTGTTTCTTATTGAAGGAGGTGCCTCTGTAGGATGTGGACGGTGCGGCTAAACGGCGTTCCAGAGCACGTCACCCGCACGGCTGTACGCATCAACGGCAAGGTTTACTCGTTCGACAGTTGCCACACGGCATGGAACTTGGTCCACGTGTTCATCTTTGACCCCGCATCGCTCCGTTGGGATGTGGTGCAGACGTTACTTCCCGACGCCGGGCCGATTACGATTTCCCTCCCCACAGTTGTAGCGTACGGCCACTGCGCGTATCTGTGGGGCGGCCCGCGCAGCTGTCCATTTCCAAGTGTTCTTTATCGCTTCGACCCAAACACGATGACATGCAGCCGCCTGGCGGTGTCCGGTGAGGTACCCGCATCCATGTACGGCAGCACAGCTTGGGTTCTTGGTCACCGCAAATATAACTTCAGTGACTGTGATCCTTCTGCATATATGCGGGTTGTCGTGACCGTACTTCTAGCCACGTGGGCCCGACCAGCAGCAACCGTGAACAATCGACGAGGCCGATAACCTCGCGACGGCGGTGGTGAAGTGGGGTGCTTGGAATGCCGCCCTCCGAGCCTAAATGGATTAGTGTAGCGGAGTGCAGGTGACCTCGGCAGCAGCGGTGAAGGCAGGAGCCAATGTCAGCAGCAACCCCATCGGAAGCGGAGTGCAGGTTACTGGCAGCAGCGACGAAGGCAGGAGATGCGCAGGGGCTATTGTCAGAGCAATCACAGCGAAGCGGAGGCGACGTGGCGGCGCCAGTCACGCTGGCTGTTAATTGGAGACTGCTGTGTTCCCGACTCGAGTTCTGGACAACAGGCTGGGAGGCAGGTTCATTCACCTGCTGGAAGACTGCGGGAGATTCCTTTCCAGCCGGGCTGGATGAGTAAGCATCTCCCCCTTCCCATCGACCCAGCTGCGAGAGAGTGGAAAAGCCCGCACCTGCCCGGTCGTGGGTGGTAACACCAGCCTCTACTTCGGTCCATCCGATTGGACAGTGCTCTTCGAACATTATTCCCCAGCCAGGGATCTGGGGAATCCGAACCATATCTAACTCGGCTGTGAGTGTGGCCGAGAGAAGCCTGCTAGCTCCAGTCGACTCCGGTCGACGAAGACGTTCCCTTCCGCTGAGAGTCATTCTCAGTCACCCTTTGTAAACAATGTAAATAAGTGTATAAAGCTTTTCATTACCTTCCTCTAAACCCAGTCTCCCATCCGCCTCGTCCCATCACCGGTCCCCGGCCATGCTACCCGGGTCACAACAACTGGTTGGCAGCGGTGGAATCGTCTGCGTGGTGTCCTGGTTCCGGTTTTGGTGAGTGTACTGCATTCTCTCCTTGATTATTGCCAGGCTTAGCATTTGTGCTGCTCTTCCTGGTAGTGTAAGTTGGTTGCAGTAGCCTGTTCGGATTTGAACCTTGCTTTGCACCAACATCCTTGAGAGACTTGCGATCACATTGTTACCGAGCATTTAAGGGCAGTCATGGACTGGCGAAAGCTGCGTAAGGTGGACCTGATCTCCTTATCTGGGGAATTAGGGATTCTTTGTGGGTAAAATATGAAGAAATTGCAGGTTGTCAGTGCGATAGAGGACCTCGGTCTTGAGGATGAGGAGATAGTGGAGCACTGGGAGGAATTGGAGGAACAAAAAAGAAAAGAGCAATGAGCGGAACAAAAAAGAAGAGAGGAGCAGGAACGGCGTAGGCTCCGAGAGGAGCAAGAGATAGAATGGCAGGAGCAATGTCGTAAGAGACGCGCTGAGCTCGAGGAACTACGTGAACGACAGCAGCAGGAGCTCGTACGTATGACTCGGCTTCTCAGATGGCGAAGGGCCCGGTATCGTTTGAGGACTTTTCGAAGAGGCGAGAGCTTCAGAACTTTCCTCGCGAGTTTTGAACAGATATGTACGGAAGAGGAGCTAGATCAGGGCGAATGGTCAATGATGTTGCTTGCTATCCTCCCTTGTGATGTCGCCGCCGTATTAGCGCGGCTGTCCGATGAGGATGCCCGCAACTACGACAAAGCGAAAAGTGCCCTCTTCCGATACTTCAGAATTCGTGTAGGGACCGAGTCAAAAGGCCGAAGTGATGGCAGCGGGCAGCGCTCCCATCAGTGCGTCAGCGACCAGCCAACGAACCCCGCTTGGTCAGCTACGCACAAAATAGTTGCGCAAGACAGCAACGACAAGGCAGGTATAAGCGTAGAGAGAACTGCCAGTTCAGCAGAAACGGCGACAGGATCTGTCAATTTAAAGGCAGAGGAAAAGGATTGTAGCAATACCAGCCATAACAAAGGCACAAGCGATGATTTGTTTGAAAACGCTGGAAACAAAGAAATTTGTAACAGGGCAACATCGAACCCTCAGAGTCATGCCGATTTGAAAGGGAAGGACGAGGCAAAGGCAGCTCAGGGTCAGATAGACTGCGAAAAATCTCATCTGAATACAGCTGGTGAGACACCCGAGAAAGGTCCTTTGAAGGTAGAGGACGACAGAACGCCAGACAGTAAAGCACCGATCTCAGACAAAATCACTGAGGCGTGCGAATTTTCAGAGAGGCCGTTACCTAGCACTGATTGTTGGGCTCAGGTAGTTTTGTTATGCGAGGAAAATTCCGCACGCGACGAGCCTCCGGGAATTACTGTGTTGGCTTTTGACGCTGCGGCGAGGGCCGGCACCTTAACACGTGACGGCACCGCAATACCAGAAAGCAGTCATGCGGTGAAAGCGACGGCTGAAAGATCGATTGTAAGCCAGGAATGCGCATCAGCGCTGCATCAAAACAAAGGTCATTTCAAGGATGAGGGAACGACGGCCGCTCGCGACCGAACACCCGAAAACGAGTTGTGGTTGAATGAAATCGCAGGAGCGGTGGATTTTTCGGAGATACCGTCGCCTAGCACTGCAAGGAAAGCGCAATTGGCTTCGCTTAACGGCGAGAAAAATCGTGAACACGACGGGCCTTTGGACATTGATGCTGCGGCGAGTGCCGGCAGCTTAACACGCGACGGCGCCGCGATAACCGCAAACGCACGAAAAAGATGCGCTAGGGTAGCCTCGAGAAAGCGTCGGCGCGCAAGGAAAACAAAGGTGAACGGTTGCGCTGAAATGAAAAAGGTACGGGTGATAAAGCCCGCGAGTTTGAGGACCGGCCAACCTTGTAACTTTGCAAAATTGCAACCGCGGCGCTCAAGAGTTCATAGGCGTCGCATTAAAGCCAAGGTAACTGGGCGTGCGCAGTCTGGGTGTAAACCACCTGCTCCATTGTGGGACCGCAGCAGGGGTTGTCAGGAGACATGTAACACTGCTGCTGCCTGAAGAAAGAAGCGCGCGGCTGCAGGACATAAGGGCGTCGAAGAGCGCGCGCGGGTCAGACAGAGACGAGACATGCAGGGAACCGGGAGAGGGGGAAGCGCCTCTCTTGTGTAAAGCTTTTTCAGCGCTGCCCGGGCTTTGCATGCCGGTCGCTAAGAGACGGAAATAATCAGGCCCGCAGATTTTTGGAAACCTTGGCTGGTAGAACGGCAGCCCGACCACGCCGGGCGCGACTGAAGTAGGTGTATTCTTGGAATACTTCTTTCTTGTATTTGATGTTTGTTTTTTATTCATGTACGGCAGAAAGACGGAAGCGAAGTGTTGAGCTTTTATGCCTGTGCGGGATTTTGTACTTCGTGTTTTCTGCCGTAATGATGTAAAAGAAGCTTGTTAATTCTCTGCGTAAAAGAGTTTTTTGTATGACAGCATTGGAGGTTTTGTAAGGGAGAGTTGCAGTGTGTAGGTTATGTATGTTGTTTGTTAGGCATAGATTAGCGCTTGAGAATACGTGAATAGTAGTGGAGCTCTACTGTCTCCTCGTCTAATCTATCGAGGGCCGTTGGTCTGTGAATCGCAACGGCAGCTGTAATTTCTCCAGAACAAAACCTGTTTCAAATTTGAAAAATGCGAAGGCATTTAATCGTCCGCATAGGTCCCGTCCGCAGCTCTCCCAACCAGACCACCTGAGGGGGGGGGGGGGAGCCAAAAAAGGGAGTTAATTGAGCAGCACAGCTTGAGGCCTTGTTCTTAGTTTTGCCTGGCACGACTCGGGAGAAGGGTGGTGCTCTTGCCTTGCCAGGGTGGGGGCATTGTGCAGATTTGACCACTTATGCTCAACCTGAGATCCTTGGCCTGCAGACACCGACCCTTGGATCACCCAGGAAACAGGACCTGCCTGGCTGATGCGGCCTCTTCAGAGGACAGCGAGGAGCTGTAACCCCTTTCGAGGCCTCTACCTGGCGGCGGATGAGCTGTCGTGACCGTACTTCTAGCCACGTGGGCCCGACCAGCAGCAACCATGAACAATCGACGAGGCCGACAACCTCGCGACGGCGGTGGTGAAGTGGGGTGCTTGGAATGCCGCCCTCCGAGCCTAAATGGATTAGTGTATAGGAGTGCAGGCGACCGCGGCAGCAGCGGTGAAGGCAGGACCCAATGTCAGCAGCAACCCCAGCGGAAGCGGAGTGCAGGTGACTGTGTCAGCAGCGACGAAGTGAAGGAGATGCGCAGGGGCTATTGTCAGAGCGACCACAGCGAAGCGGAGGCGACGTGGCGGCGCCAGTCACGCTGGCTGTTAATTGAAGACTGCTGTATTCCCGACTCGAGTTCTGGACAAGAGGCGGGAGGCAGGTTCATTCACCTGCTGGAAGACTGCGGGAGATTCCTTTCCAGCCGGGCTGGATGAGTAAGCATCTCCCCCTTCCCATCGACCCAGCTGCGAGAGAGTGGAAAAGCCCGCACCAGCCCGGCCGTGGGTGGTAACACCAGCCTCTACTTCGGTCCATCCGATTGGACAGTGCTCTTCGAACATTATTCCCCAGCCAGGGATCTGGGGAATCCGAACCATATTTAACTCGGCTGTGAGTGTGGCCGAGAGAAGCCTCCTAGCTCCAGTCGACTCCAGTCGACGAAGACGTTCCCTTCGCTGAGAGTCATTCTCAGTCACCCTTTGTAAATAATGTAAATAAGTGTATCAAGTTTTTCGTTACCTTCCTCTAAACGCAGTCTCCCATCCTCCTCGTCCCATCACCGGTCCCCGGCCATGCTACCCGGGTCGCAACAGGGTCCTTGACTTGGATACCCTAGAGTGGCATCGTGTCCCCACCAGCGGAGAGGCTCCGGTTCTACGTCCCTGCCAACCTGCGTCTGTCATCGGGACCCGCATGTATGTGTTCGGCGGCAGCCCAGAAGACCGTTCCCTCATCCTATATTATTTTGAAACGACCACCTCTTCCTGGGTGCGCCCACAGGTACAAGGGGTTCCCCCTGTATACCGGCGAGGACATTCAGCCTTCGTGTTCAACGAAGAGCTGTACATTTTCGGAGGGTACAGCGATGTGCTCAAGACCTTCTTAGCAGATGTGCACAAGTACGACACCGCGACGTCGTGTTGGACCGAAGTCAACCCGTGTGGCTCACCACCATCTCCCAGGTACTGCCATGGCTGCTCAGTGATGGGTGAAAGAGTGTTTATCTTCGGTTGCTTTGGGCCGGCACCCGACCAGGATGAGGAGCAGGTAGTTGAGGAGCGAAGATCGCTGACGGATCTCCACGTGTTGCACTTGGCACCGACACTGAAGAACCTGTCCTTACTTGCAGTAATTGATGCACGGCTGGATCCAAGCCCCTTACCACCCTTCATTAGAGAAATGGTCCACGCCATCACTTCTCACCCATCGTAGTCGATGGTTGATGCTGCATGTCAACCAAATGGAGTGCCTTCGGCGTAGCCAGCTTGGGGCTGCGGCGATGATGCAACTTCGGCGCCGCTAATTCACACAGCAATAAACTCTTCTTTTATACGCAATGAATGCCTTCCTGCAGTGCTTGATTTTCGCGCAAGCAAGAAAGTCGCTAGTGTTTTGTTTATTTCATGCCAGTCTCAGGCGAACGTTTTTTTCAAATATTAATGAGAACAAATTTTCAGAAAGAACGACTCTCTGAAATCGTTTCCATTCCAGCCTGGTGGTTTCTTCAAGGGAATGGCATCAAAATTACTTCGGCGTGAAGCTCGCTATGAAGTCTGGATTGGCGTGAAGCCCCTGGTAGTCATCCTTTTCAAAGCAGTAGGCAGATTGAGATGCTGAATGTGGCGGTAGGCGTCGATTTTGAATCTTCTCCGGAAACAACTCTCGTCTTTTGTGATTACTTTAGAAAGCAGGACATTTTTCATTTATTTCCGAATGTCTGACTTCAGTTTGACGCTGCTTTAAGTGTTCACTTATTTTAAAGCCTGCTAGTTATGGTTTACTTTTCCCGATATACATTTTAATTTCAATCTGGAAGCACTCGAGCGGTATCTATGTCTTGATTATGAGCCGATAGAATTCATCAAAACTTGGGTAACTGATCGCTTCAGGTGGAGATCGTAATGAAGGCGATCGACAACATGCTGGCCAATATTTGAAGTTTTTCGGCAGCTTATCTACGGATGTGAGAGCGCTCCGGCGCACCGCGCACGTCACATACACTCTCGACGAGCGATCCAACGACTGCTGGGGTGAAATGTTCGGGAAATGTGCCGGGACACCAACTTGAATAGACAAAGCAATTTTGTGCCATGGCGCTCTGCAGCCGCAGATAACCTCGCGCCGTAAAAATTCATCACAGTCAACAGTAAAAGCGAAGGTGAGAGTATAAAATGTGATATTTGTGAATAAAGTGTGAATTTTTTTAGACGAGCATTGGTGTTCGATTTTTGCTACATTCATTTGGCAGAAGTCATATTCTCTGAACACCGGACACTGACGAAAAGAAAGAATTGTGATAGGCAGATGGCTACGAAGCTCTCACGTTGTAAGGCGAAACTTTCGCCTTTAATGACTCACTGTTGGCAACAGAAGGTTGCCAGCAGAGGTGTCACGCTTTTCGGTTGGTCGAAATGGTTATGACGTCAGAGTGCGCGGATTCGAAGTACTGAGGTGCCTGAGGGGATGCCTGAGGGGATGAGGGGATGTAGGGAGGGGAAGTAATGAGGGGATGCCTGACGTCCCCTTTTAGAGCGCGCGACAACTAATAAAATAGTTTTCGTCCGCTCCGACAGAGGGCGTAAGGCGTCCGTGACTGACCACATTACATACCTCATTACTGCGAACAGAGCCATGGATACAGCCGAACTCATCGAAGCAGAGAGAGAGTCGTGCTAGTGAAGCAGTCAAAGTGTGTAGTTGTAATCTGTAGTCAAAGTGTGTAGTCAAATAAAGCACTAGTGCACCGCAAATAGTCTTGCAGTCAACGCCAAACAGTGCGCCAGGAAAGGCTTTCGGCTTGCAGCACTTTGGAAATCCAAAGTGCCCCTGAATTTTCTCACCTTGTTTATAAGATGTTTGCTTGAGCTCTCTCAAATTGGCTACAACTTTCAATGCCTACTTTGAATGAACCTCTCCAAACATGTGGTTTAATTTATTTTATATATTTATTTATTTCAAAATACTGCAAGCCAATAGATTGTCCCATGCAGGAGGGGCTATACAAGGCATTGAAAATGTCAAATACTAAGAAAATACGTGGGGTTACAAACAATGAGCAGAATAACAAAATACAACGCTCATTTACTAGAGAAAATGCTTCTCAAGAGCTTTACTAAAATTTGAGGACTGGAAAATGGCCTCGGGAAGAGAGTTCCAGTCGGAAACAGTCCGTGGAAAAAAAACTGTGCTGGAATGAGTCAGTCTTTGCAAAAATGGGTTCCAGCTAATGAATTCGTGAATGGTGTGTTCGGCGCGAATTGTTTGAGAATTACAGGGCGCGGTATGATTAGTTTATGTGTTAAAAGGTTATGCATAAACAACAGACGGGAAATTTTTCTGCGTACTTCAAGTAATGGAATATGGTTGGTTTTAATTAGTGTTGTAGGTGAGTCTTACCTCCTGTATTTGTTATAAATAAACCTAAACGCATTGCTTTGCACCATCTCTATCTTGTATATGTCTTTCTTTATGAATGGATCCCATAATACCGAAGCGTACTCTAATTTGGACCCAATGAATGTTGAGTATGCAAGTAGTTTAACTTTACTTGGGGCATCTTTAAGCTTCCGCATTAAGTAGCAAAGCTTAGAAAAAGAGGAGGAGCAAAAATCTGCAATGTGTGAAGTCCATGTTAAGTCATGAGTTAACGTTTCCCCTAAATATTTATATTGTGTAACCTCGTGGATTACATGATTTTGCATGGTGTAAGAGAAAGAACTAAAATGTTTTTTGCGCGAAATGCGTAAGAGAACAGTTTTATCAAGGTTTAGTTGCATATCCCATTTCACGCACCACTGATGACCAGCTAGAAGCGCATTTTGCAAGATGTAGTGATCGTTTTGGTTATTTATGGTCTTAAAAATCATGCAGTCATCTGCAAAAAGCTTTAAAGAGACATTTCCGGGGATGGAAGCAGACAGATCGTTTCTGTAGATTAGGAAAAGCAGTGG
Source organism: Amblyomma mixtum (assembly GCF_055824585.1). Taxonomy (NCBI): domain Eukaryota; kingdom Metazoa; phylum Arthropoda; class Arachnida; order Ixodida; family Ixodidae; genus Amblyomma; species Amblyomma mixtum. The sequence continues at coordinate 384,198,946 of NC_143014.1, read as the reverse complement.
CCCTAAGACGCTGCCTTGAGGTACAACTGAAGTAATTGGAAGATCATTAGATCTGTAGTCGTTAACGTCTACGTATTGTTTCCTATGTTTAAGATAAGCATGAATCCAGTTGACAAGATAAGTAGCGACGCCAATACCATCTAATTTAGTAATGAGTTTGCCATCAGAAACAATGTCAAAAGCTTTGCGGAAGTCTAAAAAAAGAACATCAACCTGCCCGGTTTTATCAAGAACAACTTGGAATTCATTAACCGTAGAAACCAACTGCGTCACGGTGGACATACCCTTTCTGAAGCCGTGTTGCAAAGGCGATAAAATTTTATTTTCAGCTGGAAACGAATGAAGGTACCCAGGGACTATGTGTTCTATTATCTTACAACAACAAGAAGTAATTAAAATCGGTCTGTAGTTAGAAATACTTAGCTTATCTCCTTTTTTATGGATTGGTACAACGCGGGCCATTTTACAGTCCTCCGGCACATCACCAGAAATTAAAGAGACTTGAAATATCTGTGTTAAAAACTCGGATACTTGTGTTGCAAAACGTTTAAGAAAAGCATTTGCAAGCCCATGAGGACCAGAACATTTCTTACTATCAAGTTTATGCAGCATCGACAGAACACCATTCACAGAAATAGCCGTTACGTTACCAAGATCTTCACCTCGAATTCTAGCTGTGGTTGCCTTCTCCCTCAGAAATACGCTTTGAAAGTAAGAGTTAAAACCTTCTGCAATCACTGTGCAGTCGGTCACAATGTCGTCACTAATTCGAACCTTACTGAACTGCTCATTCTTTCGACATAAAAAATTCCAAAACTTTTGGGGATTACTTCTGATGAAATCGGGGAGCGTCATGTTAAAATAATGAAACTCTGCTGATTTTAACTTTAAGGCAAGTTTCTGTTTGAGCAGTACATGCAGTGCGTACCGTGTTGAAGTATTGCAGTGGGGCTCACGAACAATTACACAGGTGCAAATCGACCTGGCAAAAGGCATTTGGTCGCGTGTGCTAACCGTTTCTTTATTCTCTTGTAAACCACGTCAATCTTGGTTGAAGTCTTCCGTCTGGGATGCGCTTTTGCCACAAAAACTGTTCTTCGTGTTTTATTGATAATCACCCTCTCCCACAAACAGTCCGCATACGGTGCTCTCTGAAAGAAGCTTGCCCGTTGGCCCTGCTCCTGTTTGCAGAAGAACTGAGGATCGGGCGAGTTGGTGGTGATCCATCGTAAAAAACCAGCGCTTAAGAACACGGACAGAGGACAACGTGAAACAGACTGACGGCCCTGAACTTACAACTGAATTTTATTCACTCATAGGCAGCCAAATTATACATTTACAAAAACATGCGCAAAAGCGTCTTGTCAAACCCAGATACACTGTTGCCACTCACAAGCGTAAAACTAGAGAAAACAAAGAAACAGCAATCATCCATTCAGGGCACGTGTGCCATTACCTCACCCTCCCTACCCAGAATGAAATGAGATTGCTTCATTCTGGGTAGGGAGGGTGAGGTAATGGCACACGTGCCTTGCACGCTTGCCGCAGTAATGGTCCTGCTCTCGGGTCCGGCAGGTTCGCTACTGAGCCTCTTCTGCCAACATCCAATTAAAGGACGGATGTCAGAAATGTAGAGAGCGTGTTATCCACCGCTGATACTAGTCATGTGCGAAGTCCTGATAGCATTTTACACGTATGCTTTGCGAACGTGAGGCTTTATCTCATGGCAGTACATCAGAGGAAAAAGAGAAAACGCAGACGTACATGCAATGGTTTCAATGAAAAATAATATATAGTGTGGAAATATGGCATATTCGTAACACTACAATCAGCTGTTAGAGCACATGTAAACGAATTAATATATGCTATTGGAACTAGCGCGTCATGATAGTGGTTCCAGACCTAAATTGTACAAGGCAGGAATGAGCGATAAAAAGCATTCGTGTATCATTAAAAAGTGCCAAGTGGCGCGATGTGTTAATGGGCCGCTGAATCAAAATATCGTGAAGTATTTTCTCGCAGTATATTTTATGGAGAAAACATAGCCGCAAGAATTTCATTACGTAACTACAATAGCTGAAGGAACAAATTCGTTTTCATATTAGGGGTACTGGTGGTACGATGACAGCAGTTGAGAATGTAACGAGCAGACCAATTCTTATTATGTTCGTAGCTTACTAGAAAATCAAGACCAGGGTGCCGTGCTGAGGCCGCATTCTCAGCTTTAGAAGGAAAAAGTGATTTGTAACGTTGGAGGTAAAGGAATATAGAGACAAGAAATTTTGTTCCAAGTAACCTAGAGAACAGTTAGCATTACTGGTCATACAGCTAATGCGGCGATCCGAAGAAAGGTTAGAAAACACACAGAAGCCTAAGCAGTTATACGATGCTAATATAGCGGCCCGTGTAATGTGCGATGTCAGTGCACATTAAAGAACGCCAGGAGGTCGTAATTTCTGGAGCCCTTCTCTCTGGCGTCCCTCATAGCCTGAGCCGCTTTGGAGAGTTTAACCAACCCAATCCTAATCTTTCCCTCCCACCTTCCTGCCTTCCCTCACGGCGCAGTTTGGGTGTCTACCTAGAAGAAAATTTCCTCTCCTGCAAAGCAACTTATTTAGAGGTATATATGGAGGGCACAGTGAATAAAATCATATGTTTCCAGTTCATCAGCAACACCTGTAGGAATTGACCCACTTTAGGCAATCCTTGCTAGAAGATGAAATGCAAAGGTGAAATCCCGACCATCCACACCACATTTTCATCATCGTGGCCAGCTTGGTGGTTTGTTGGTTTATTAGTGTTTAACGTCCCAAAGCAACTCAGACTATGAGGAACGCCGTAGTGAAGGGCCCAAGAAATTTCGACCACCTGGGGTCTTTAACGTGCGCTGACATCGCACAGTACACGGGCCTTTAGAATTTCGCCTCCATCGAAAATCGGCCACCGCGGGCCGGGATCGAACCCGCGTCTTTCGGGTCAGCAGCCCGAAAGACGCGGGTTCGATCCCGGCCGCGCCTTCCGGGCTGCTGACCCGAAAGACGCGGGTTAAACAGAAGGGTTGTTCCTCACGATGTGAATTCATGACACCGATACTACACACCGCTAGACGATAAGGCATAGAAAGAGAAGTTTATTTTTTTCGAAAGGAACAAAAATACGAAACAAAACAGTTGAACTGAAGTCTGATCTTTCAAGCACATGCGCAGTGACGCAGCCCTGAGCACGTCAGTATGAAAGCCGACACTCGACCGCCGCGCAAGACGATAAAGTATGTCGACCATTTGCGCAAGAACTCAGCCTCGCTCATTGTCAGTGCGTCCACGCATGCTTGCTCAAAGAGGCGCGTGCGGAGGCGCTGCAACATTGGAAACATTGCTCTTTGCGGACGCCCATTTAAGGAAGCCGCTCCACGCTGCCGCCACAAAACGAATATGCCGGCACACAAGAGCATGTTTGTAAAAAGTTCGCGAGAACGAGTGCGCGCTTCGAGGCGGGTTACGAACATTCGTGACACTAGTACCCAAAAGGTGCGCGCCACTACACAGTCGAACATTGCGTGCCGCAATGTTTCTAAGAGACCGCACTGCGGGCATCGGGCGGAGGGCGCCACGCCCCACGCCGCAAGGCGGTCTCTTGTGGGCAGGACCCGCCAGCCTCGCAGCCAGCCGAAGTCCCTGACATCTGCAGGAAGCGCAGCTGAGGTCAGTTGGCGCCAGCGTGCCCGTCTCGTTTTCTGGAGTTGTTCGCGTGTCAGCTCAGCTACCGTTAGTGCTTCGCACATCCTGGAGAGCGGGGTTTCATCAACATCCAGATCGGGCACGCTGGCAGACAACGACGCCAGTGTGCGACGCACGTTAACGAAAAATACCGGCGGGCGCTCGGCTTTAGGGCCAAACACGCGTTGTGAAAAAAACACGTTACGCTCTGTACCCAGAAAGTATGTGAGGAGTGTTCTCCCGGGATAGTCTGGGTTGCGTACAAGATCTCGTACTCCTCGCAAGGCGAGCACATTGCACATGGTGCTGATACAAGGTATACCAAACCCACCCATGTACGATGGAAGGCGCATGAACATTCGTGAAACAAGTTCGGTTTTGCCCGCCCAAACGAAAGAGCCACAAGCCGAGGTTAGCCTCCGAGCAAACGTGCGCGGTGGGTTTGCGACGCGGGCAACAAAAAAACATGCGGCTAGGATTGTGGACTTAACTATATAGCAGCGCTCTGCCATTGAAAGGCGGAACGTTGACGCCACCGAGAGGCGTTTCTCAGCGTTCGTGCGGAGGTTAGTCCAGGTTTCGCGGGCTACTTCTCCGCTGGCGAGGAATACTACTCCCAGGACTTTCACTGCCTGCACCCACTCCACCTCGCCCGCAAGGTTCGGTGTGAAGGTGCCAAACCTTAGTGCCTTGCTTTTTTATCCTGTTCAATAGGGCCCCTGATATCTCGCTGTACTCGAGAAACAGCCGCGAAAAAGCGGCGTAGCTATCCTCGTCCTTGAGGAAAAGCGACACGTCGTCGGCGTAGGCCGAAACTTTGATTTGGCCTTGGCCAGGCAGAGGGAAGCCGCGTATGGATGGACTGTCGTTAATGCGCCGGATGAGTGGATCCAGGCATAACACGAAGAATGTTGGGGAGAGAGGGCATCCTTGCCTTATGCCCCGGGTGACTGAGAAGGGAGCGCTCTGGTGGCCGTTTACGGAGAGATGAGCGTTCAGGTCTGCGTAAAGTAGGCGCAGCCTGCTGACAATTTGCGGCGGGAATCCGAAGGCTTTGAGGACTCCGAACAAATACGAGTGTTCCACCCGATCGAATGCTTTCGCCTGATCGAGTGAAACAAAACACCCGGTGAAGCCCGTCCTGCTGGCAAATGTGAACAGGTCTCTTGTGAGTGCCAATGCAGAAAACACAGAGCGGTCAGGCACGCTGCTGGTTTGAGCACGGTGGATTAGGTGAGGCAGGATCGTCCGCATTCTTCTGTTTAGTAAAGATGCGACTATTTTGTAGTCTGTGTTTAAGAGGCTTATGGGCCGCCATGCTTGCGGGTCGGAGGGGTCACCGCCCGCTTTCGGAATGAGTATGATGCGACTTTCGCGGAAAGAGTTTGGACGTAACCCATCCGCGAGGAAGCCGTTGACCATCTTCAGCAGCGCTCCTTGGACCTGGTAAAAAAAACTTCAAATAAAAACTTGTTAGAATGCCGTCTGGACCGGGGGCAGAGGCTGCATTCATACTCTGCAGGATGGCGTGCAGCTCTTGGCTTGTGGCTGGTGCGCAAAGGTTTTCATGCAGCTCTTCCGCTACTGGTGGCAAGTTTCCAAAAAAGCTTTGTAGAAGCCCGTCATAACCATCTTGAAGATTTAGCAACCTGTCCGTAGAGAACAGGTTCGAGAAGTGACTTGCAAAGATCGTGCAGATATCGGACGCGGTTTCGCTTTGGGTGCCGTCTGGGAGTGTCACGAAAGGCACAGTAGCAGGAGCGAATTCCTCTGCCGTGCCTGCGCGTACGTGTCGTAGCACAGCCGGGTCTGATATAGGCCGCCCGAGCTGGTGTGCGCGACTAGCTGCCCGTGATGACTGGCAGAGCAACACGTGGTAACGTGCTTTGAGTAGGCTCAGGTAATCGCTCATGGCAAAGGTTAAGGGTGCTCCCCTTTGCACTATACGGATGCGCTTGAGGGTGTCATTCAGTGCATGAGTTACCTGGCGTCGGCGGTCTTGACCGGCTGCCACCAGAGTTGCCTGCCAACGAGCCTTGAGTGTGTCCCATGAATCAGTCGCAACGAAGCTTTTGCACGATGCGGCCAACGCCGTACGCAGCGACGCCACGCCTTCCGGGTCCGCCAGTAGGCTCGTGTCCATGCGCCACGTAACAGTACGTGGGGTGTCCTCACCAAAGTCGAGCCTGACTGACAAGGGGTGGTGATCAAAAATCACCGGCGTGCCTGCAGGGAACGCGAGAACTTCGCAGCTAACGACAAAAGAAGCGAGCTCTGGTGGAAAATAGAATTTGTCTATCCGACTCGCTGACTGTGCTCTCTCCCACGTCGCTCCAAAGGCATCCCCGTGAAGCTGCACCCACGCGTCAGACAAGCGGAACTGAATCAGGAGATCGCGGAGCGCGGGGGCACCGCAATAACGGCGACCGTGACCCTGTCCGCGGACGTCACGGTCGATGTTAAGTACACAATTGAAGTCACCGACGATGAAAGTGGGGTAGGGATCAAGGAGGAATGAGTCGAGGCGCTCAAAAAATCGGAAATACTAGTCTGCCGTGCTGGCGCATATACAACCAACGCACGTACCCGCCGCTGGTTTAGTGGGAAGTCGACCGCAAGAGTGCTGCCGTCCAGCCCGAAAGTGCAATGAGCACCCGCGCGCAGGCAGGGGTTTACAAAAACGACACCAACACCGCACATATGAAAATCAGTCAACGAAAAATAAGCAAAAACAGAAAACCGGGTGGTGAAATTCAGCACATCAAGTGAAGTACGGAAGTTGCAGTCCTGTAAAAACAGGATGTCGACGCCCCTAGCCCTGGCAAAGTGCATCACCTCTCTCTGTCTGTCTACGGATTGAAATCCCTGAACATTCAGGGAGAGGAGGTGCACAACCGCCATGACTGCCAAGAGCACCGACGGCATAACATACAACCTAAAGAGCGCTGCCATGGGCGGCGCTTGACGCGCGCGGCACTTTTTTACTACAACGTTCGTTAACTGTCCCTTCAGATTCCGATGATTGGGGGTGGGCACGTTTGAAGTCTGGTCGGGAAAAGTCCATGTTTTCGGGGTCGTCGGCGCTTGTGGCCTCGCTCACCGGTTGCTGCGTGGTCTTGGCGACGCTCGCAGCTGAAGCCGATGCCGAGTCTAGGGTCGCCGATGGGAGGGTGTGGCTGGCTGGTGACGGGAAGCGCGCGTCGTCCGCACCTCCAGGAGTCGTCGGTCCTGACACCTGGCCGCACGTCAAGTCGCCTGTCAGGCGAAGCGGCGTGACTTAGTCCGGTACGTCCACCAGGTCGCCCGACGCCACGCTCGACTCATCGCCGCTGCTGCTCTCGGTGTTGAAGGAAGCTGTGCGGGGTAGCGGCGGCAAGGGTTCCGCGAAAACAGCACCGAACGGTTCCAACTCGTTTGAAGGCGTCCCCTCGAGCTGCTCCTTCACGGGCACCTCCGTCGCGGGGGTGGGCTCGGGCTCCCTCGGACTGCTGGTCGTAGGGTCCGCGTCGGCAACAGGCGTCCGGACGGTTGGTGTGCTCCGCGTTTCTGCGACCACGTTGTCCTTGCTCGGTTCCGTTCTCGGCGGCGGCCGCCGCATAGGACCGTGGTCGCAGGCAGTCCGCTGTGGCGTGGCTTCCACCGCAGCGCCTGCAAGCCGCTCCGCATCCGGCCGTGTCGTGGCCGAACACCTCGCAGCGAGCGCACCGCGGCGTTCGACAGACCGCGCCGATGTGGCCGTCCTGCCCGCAGCGGGAACACACCTTCCGGACGCCTCGGTAGTCAAACATGACGCGGTGGCCCTGGACGGTCAAGAAGTTCGGCACCGCCTGCTTCATCTCGATCCGGACCACGCGCGTCCCGTTGCCGACGTGACGACGGCCCTTGAGGACGGGATGGGTGATGTCAAGCACCTTGCCATAGGAGCTCAGTGCCACTGCCAGCGCCGCGTCTCCCACGAACAGCGGCACACGAAAAGCCGTCACGTGGACCACGGCAGGACCCACGCAGGCTACTGGGACGGAAGTGCCGTTCACGTTGAAGGCGCCTTCCACCAGCATCTTCTCCGCCGCCGCAGCCGAGGCCATGGCGACGCAGAACTTCATGCCTCCATGGTGCTGGAGGCTCTCTAGCCCTTTCGGGCCGACAACCAACTCGATGCCGTCGACGATGTCGTCAGCTGTCGCGTCGGAAGTAACTGTGAACTAAAAACAACGCGCCTTTGGGGGCGGCGCACGGAACACCGGAGGGGCAGCAGGTCCCGGGCCTCCCATGACGTCACGGGTGGCCGGCTGGGCTGCTGCTTGCACGACCTTCACGCAGTTTGCCCGAGCACCGGCAAAGGCACGGCGCCTGGGCAGGGAGGCTGGTTGCGGTACCTCCGGCATTAAGGATAGTTGCCGGGCCAGTTGGTACATGATCACACCGTAAAACAGCGCGCTTACACGGGACGAAGAAAGAAGACACGCACACACACAGCGCTGAACTTACAACTGCATGGTTTATTGCATTGCTCGCAATAAATACCGGAAAGGAAAACAAAAAACAACCAAAGGAAGGCGAAGAGATATCCTCCTGTCGCATCATGTCGTCAAAGGTTATTCAAGATATTTAATATCTTTTCTTGTCAGTGCCATCGATGGAGTGCTAACGCATGACGCGCCTTTCCTGTCTATGATGAATGCTTCATATAGTTCACGTTTGTGCTGATGATTGTACCGCCTCAAAATCTGGCTTCGTCCAAGGTTAGGTGTGCAATGACAGGCAGATACGTGTTTTGCCAGCGTGCTGCCGTATCCCGTGCGGATGTTAATGGCGTGCTCTCGTAGACGGTCGTTTATGCAGCGTCCACTTTGGCCCACATAAGATGCGCCGCATGACAGCGGTATCTCGTAGATTACCTCCGTGTCACAGGTGGTGAACATTTTTTCATGTTTCTTACTGCACCGCGCTGGTTTTGGGGCATCTTCATTCACCATTCTGCAAAGCATATTGAGCTTTCTGGGTGCGGTTAGGACCAAGTTCACTCCAGCACGCCCTACTATCTTCTTCAACGAGTGGCTGATCCCGTGCAGATACGGCATAACAGCCATCTTCTCTCTTTCTTTGCGTGGCCTCATCGGGAGGCTAGATAGGCGGAGATCCTTCAGGAGCTTGAAGCCGATCCCTGAAATGAGGGCATCCGGGAAACCCGCTTCGCGTAGACGTTTCAGCTGAGATTCCATGCTGGCTTGCTGTCGGTGATGGCACGATCTTTTGAGGGCATTGTTCAAGGCGCCCAAAGCTATTGCTCGTTTGACAAGCTTCGTATGCGCGGACGAGTAAGGCAGAAGGCATTTCTTAGACCTCGGAGCATAGCACCAACACAGATGGTCCTCACTCGAGAACAACCGTAGGTCAAGACACTGAAGTTGGCCTTCGTCAGGCAGTTCTTTCGTGAGTTCAAACTCACCCAAATTTTCAGAGAAGACCTTGAAAAGAGCCTCCACGTCCTTGCCTGGGTCCTGATCCTGAAACCCCTAATGGCAGAACAGCCTGTCGACCGCTTACGCGCACTTTATAACGGCTTTTTGCGCTTTTAATCTTGGTGACAGCAACAGTACATGTTTTTTTGAACATTCATTCGTGTGAGTGTCATAAAATGACAAAAGTGTTTTCAAATCTAACGGAAATAGTCACCCGTCGACGCACTATGTCTGCTCACGCAGCGATTACAGATCACCTTATAAAATAGCCGTGTGACGCCGCCACTATCGCTGGAATAACCGGGCCTTGTTTCTTACCGAAGCAGGTGTCTGCAGGATGTGGACGGTGCGGCTAAACGGCGTTCCAGAGCATGTCACCCACAGGACTGTACTCATCAACGGCAAGGTCTACTCGTTCGACAGTTACCACGCGCCATGGAACTTGCTCCACGTCTTCATCTTCGACCCCGCTTCGCGCCGGTGGGATATGGTGCAGACCCAACTTCGCGACGGCGGGCCGATTACCATCTCCCGCCACACAGTTGTAGCGTACGGCCACTGCGCGTATCTGTGGGGCGGCCCGCACTGCTGGCCAGGCCCGAGTGTCCTCTACCGCTTCGACACAAGGACCATGACATGCAGCCGTTTGGCGGTGTCCGGTGAGGTGCCCCCGATTTACGGCAGCACAGCTTGTGTTGTGCGTCACCGCAAGTATATCTTAAGTGACTGGGATCGTTCGCCGTATATCAGGGTACTTGACTTGGATACCCTGGAGTGGCATCGTGTCCCCACCATCGGAGAGGCTCCTGTTCGACCTGCCTGCCAACCTGCGTCTGCCATCGGGACCCGCATCTATGTGTTCGGCGGCAGCCCAGCAGACCCTTCCCTCATCCTATACTATTTTGAAACGACCACCACTTCCTGGGTGCGCCCACAGGTACAAGGCGTTCACCCTGTGTATCGGCGAGGACATTCCCTTTTCGTGTTCAACGAAGAGCTGTACATTTTCGGAGGGTACAGCGATGTGATGAAGACCTACTTGGCAGACATGCACAAGTACGACCCCGTGACATCGCGTTGGACCGAAGTGAAGCCATGTGGCTCACCACCTTCTCCCAGGTCCTGGCATGGCTGCTCAGTGATGGGTGAAAGAGTGTTTATCTTCGGTGGCTTTGGGCCCGCACCCAACCAGGATCAAGGGCAGGTTGCTGAGGAGCGTAGGGCGCTGACGGATCTCCACGTGTTGCACTTGGCACCGACACTGAAGAACCTGTCCTTACTTGCAGTAATTGATGCACGGCTGGATCCAAGCCCCTTACCACCCATCATTAGAGAAATGATCCACGCCATCACTTCTCACCCATCGTAGTCGATGGTTGATGCTGCATGTCAACCAAATGGAGTGCCTTCGGCGTAGCTAGCTTGGGGCTGCGGCGATGACGCAACTTAGGCGCCACTAATTCACACAGCAATAAACTCTTCTTTTATACGCAATGAATGCCTTCCTTCAGTGCTTGATTTTCGCGCAAGCAAGAAAGTCGCTAGTGTTTTTTTATTTCATGCCAGTCTCAGGCGAAACTTTTTTTCAAAGATTACTGAGAACAAATTTTCCGAAAGAACTATTCTCTGATATTGTTTCCATTCCAGCCTGGTGGTTTCTTCAAGGGAATCGCATCAAAATTACTTCGGCGTGAAGCTCGCAATGAAGTCCACGTGTTGCACTTGGCACCGACACTGAAGAACCTGTGCTTACTTGCAGTAATTGATGCACGGCTGAATCTACGCCCCTTACCACCTTTGATTAAGAAATGGTCCACGCTATCACTTCTCACCCATGGTAGTCGGTAGTAGATGCTGCATCTCAAGCAAATTGAAGCCGCCGCGGTGGCTCAGTGGCTATGGTGCTCGGCTGCTGGTCCGAAAGACGCGGGCTCGATCCCGGTCGCGGCGGCTGAATTTCTTTGGAGGAGAAATTCGAGGCCCGTGCACTGTGCGATGTCAGTGCACGTTAAAGAACCCCAGGTGGTCGAAATTTCCGGAGCCCTCCACTACGGCGTCTCTCATAGCCTCAGTCGCTTTGAGACGTTAAACACCATAAACCAAACCAAGCAAATTGAGTGCCTGCGGCGAAGCCATCTTGCTGGTACAGTGAGGCGCAACTTCGGCGCAGCTGCTTGAAACAGAAATAAGCACTTCTTATACGCAAGGAACGCCTTCCTTCAGTGACCTATTTTTGCGAAGCAAGAAAGTCGCTAGTGTTTTGTGTATATTCACGTCGCGCGGGGCCTCCTCGTTTTCGTAAATAATAAAGGGAACAAATTTTCTGAACGAAGAGTTATTCACTGAAATCGATTCACCTCCAGCCGGGTGGTTTCTTCAAGCAAGTCGCATTAACGCCACTTCGGCTTGAAGCTCGTGGTGAATTCTAGGTTATCGCGTAGCCACTGCTGGCCATCCTTTTCAAAGCAGATGGTAGATAGAGATATGTGGTGGTAGGCGTCGATTCCAGCTCTTTTCCGGAAACAATTTGCTTCTTTTGCGACGACTTTTGAAAGCCAAAATTTATCACTTATTTCCGCATGTAGCTTTCACTTTGACGCTGCTTTAAAGGTTCACTGATTTTATAGCCTGCTAGTTATGGTCCTCTTTTTTCCTATATACATTCTAATTTCAATCTGGAAGCATCCGATCGGTATGTATGTCGTCAACTTGAGCCGCTAGAATTCGTCAAAGCTTATGTAAGTGATGGCATCAGGTGGAGATCGTATTGAAGGCAATCGACTGCATGCTGGCCAGTATTTGAAGTTTCCCGATAGCTTATTTACACTCATGCGAGAGCGCTCCAGCGCACCGCGCACGCCAGATACATTCTCGACGAGCCATCCCACGATGGGTGGGGTGGAATTTTCGGGAAATGTGTCTGTACATGACACCATCTTGAATCGACAAAGTCGCTTTGTGCCATGACGCACTTTAGCCACACAATACCTTGCGCCGTGAAAATTTGTCACCATCAACAGCAAAGGGAAGATGAGAGGGTAAAACGTGATAGCCTCAGTGGATGGCCGAATGGGAAACAACGACCAAGAGGAGTAAAAAGGCGATGATGGAGGATTGAAACATTAGATGATAGGTGAAAATAAAAGGAAGCATGACAGGAAGGTAACAAGGAAAAGCGTGTGTATGGGTGAAAGGAAAAAACAGAATTAAGGATTATAACACTGCCAGAAACGCCCCGGAAAAAACCTTTTGCTCGTAAAAAAGAAAAAGAAATACAATCAGCAACTGCAGCGCTTCTCGTCCACTACCTAGCGGAAAGAGACTGAGAACAAAGAAGCGGTTGAGGTCATGCCCTGCATTCATCGCGTTTCATGTAACGTCGAGGGGTCAGGATTGCTTTCTCTACGCTGTGTAAACATTGCAGTATGAGCTCGTTTGGTGATTAATGTAAATAGTAGGCCGCAGTGTACGAAGGAGCACGATAGGAAGTTCGCGAGTGTGTTTCAGGAGTTGCGCAGAAGGTTGCCCTCACTTCCGACAGGTTCTACATTGGACAGACTGGTGTATGTTTAAATGAAGGGGCATGTGAACACAGGCCGCAAATCCAGAATAATCCAGGAGGCCATTTAGCACACCATTGCGAGAGATTTAGAGGCAAAGGTGAGGGTAAGAAAATGTTTCTTGCAAACCTGTATTTAAAGACATGACCTTTTCTTCCCAACTAAACAGAATACAAGAAGGGTGGTCACAGAAGCTTTCACGGTATTAAAACTTGTGACAAGTGTGTCAGCACGCCGCCTATTTCGCTGCTGCCAAAAGTTAATCTCATGTACGCAGTGTTTTCTGTGTTTTCGAATGTTTGCTCCCACTATGAAGCAACTGTCAAATGCGACGGGACACTGATTGCGTTAGCTAATCGTTCCCCCTCCGATAGCACCAAGAAATTCATTACATATGTGAGTGGTGTTCTTCAAAGTGTTTCTCTTTTGAAATGTACCGTTGCCAATACGTCAATATGAAAATTTTTGTCGAGAGAACGGCAAGTTTCAAACGAGAAACATACTGAAGAACACCACTCACGTATTTAATGAATGTCTTAGTGTTATCAGAGGAGGTAATGCAATCAGTGCCCCGTCGCATTTGAGAGTTAATCCATAATGGTAGCAAACATGATGGTGAGTAATAATTCAGGGGGCACTTTGACTGTCTAAAGTGGGTAGAGGCGGAAGCGTTTTCCGCACCACCTTCGCTGTTTCTGTGGCACCGGTGGCGTCACATATAATTGACTACTAATTACTAAGTGATGACAAATCACTAATTAATGGTTAATTATTGATTAATGACTGAATACTATTTAGCTGCTAATTAATCACGCTTAAGCTCCGCCTTTAGGAGTGGAACGCGACAGCACGTTGTAGCGCTGCCAGGGAGTCTATGGAACACCACCCGTTCAGCGCGATGCCTTGGCCTTTGAACGCAACGCTTTTTGAGGAAGGGAAATGGCGCAGTAATTCTCTGTCACCTCGGTGGACACCTGAACCGCACCGTAGAGGAAGGGAGGAAGTGGGAGTGAAAGAAGATAGATAAAGAGGAGCCAATATGAAGAAAATGAAAATTGTATTTGAGGAAAGGAAATTACGCAGTAACTGTCTCACAAAATTCAGGGGGGGGGGGCACTTTTTTGACCTAAAGTGTGGTCACTGATGCCCCTAAGAGTGGAACACGACAGCGTGTTGCAACGTTGCCAAGGAGTCCATAGAACGCCATCGCCCATTCGGTTCTACGCCTCGCTCGTCAGTAAATTGGTTTTTGAGGAAAGGAAATGTATGTCTCTCATTTGTCGATGGACACCTAAACCTCGCGGGAAGGGAATGGAGGAAGATGAGAGTGAGTGAAGACACCGTATTCACTAGACGCGCTTTTGTTCATTCCAAACCATCGAGCTGGCATGGCGGAGTGGATAGCATGCTCGTCTCTCACGCCGAAGACCGGGGTTCGATTCCTGAGCTCGACCAATTTCTTAATCGGTTTTATTTACTTATATGGCCTGACTAGTAAAGTTAATTAGGCTAATTGGGTAATTAAGCAATTAACTACGCTCAGTCCCACTTAATTGGAGCATCACTATACGATCCCTTCAAGTGGTTGCATGGTTACTAGCCAAAGTACAATTGGCCCCGTTTGAAATTCGCGCACTGTGACGTCACGACCGTTTCCACGAATTGAAAAGCGTGACATTTTCTGTCGACAACTGCTGCTTACAACGATGAGACATTAAAGGCTTCCGCCTTAAAATCCTTGCTAGCCACCAGGGGAATGCCTGTGCTTTCAGTTGCAAAATACATCTCCGACATCAAAGGTCCTGTGAATATCCAAGCTAAATCTACAGGGTGTGAATGAAAACTTTTAGTTTCAGGGACCTGGTTTTGGAGTCTTGTCTTAAAACCCAAGTACGCTTGCGTTCGTGTTATACCACTTTCCTAAATTAAATATGCGTGCCAATGGTCAGAGGACTATGATAGTTGGTAGAATTTTCTCGAGTATGACTTTCATTTCTTCAGTTCTTGATCGTGGATGCCGAATTCGTGTTCAGGATCCCTTGCCATTGGGCCCATTGGAAAGTATTATTTATCTGTTGCGCCACTGAGAAGTACAAAACTCGGGCAAGGGTAAGGGAAAACTGACAGGTAGAATAGCGAACACCTGATTATAAGTCTCCTGTAGGTAGCTGATAAACGCATTTCCACTCTCGCGAACAAACGACGAAAGCCTAAAAACGGTCGCTGGGTTGGAAGACAAAAGGCGGTTACTCTGCTTAGACTACTACGGTCCTGTAGACGTTGATTGCTACTCAATCTGAGTGGGTCGGAAGGTTGGGAAGACAACGATCACGCAGCTCTCGAAGTTGCAGTATCTGATGACTTCTCCGACGTAGCTGAGGTGACAACAAAGGTGAAGGTAAGCTCTCCTAAAATGGAGGATCGACATGAGCAGGGGACAACCTTTGTGCGTGGTCCGCTTTAGAAATTCTCAGCTTGATCTGAGGGGGGCGCTGAACAATTCTTTTCGTGCGCAGAAAGATTGTGAAGCGACCCGTGGCATCGAAAAGGCTTTTGGTATTCAGGGTTTTGAAAACAACCATGAGATGACGAAAAAATTTGCTTTGAAATACAAGCGTTCGACCATTGTATCTCGCCTCCCCCCTACCCTCAGCGTTCACTCCCGAGAAAGGAAGCTGTCCTGTATCGGCAGCTACAGACATACATTATCCCGACGCCACAGAACCGACGAGCCAGCCTCTCCGCCGACACAACTCCAACTTGTAGCTTATGCGCGGGCTCCCAGACTCCCTGCGACATGGTCTGGGAATGTGTGGTGAGCATCCCCCAACCGCCCATCCACTGAGCCTCGTGGAACCAATGGCTGCCCCTCCCCCAGCCCAGCCACAAACTACTGCTGGCCCGCCGCGCGCGCGAGATTATAGCCAGCGTGGTCCTTCGAAATAAAAGCCCTAACTTCGAAGGCCATAGACCACTGCAATAATTTTTTTTTCTCTATCCGCTCCAAGTAAAATTCTAATTCCGTATAATAAAAGCCCACAGAGGCATCTCCCGCTCATTTGTTTTTTCCGTCACTACTTTAATGTTTGTTTGTTCCTTTGTGCCCGCGCTATCATGTGTTCTTGCCTTCTACTCTAGATCTTCTTTCATTAAATTACTTTCTCTTTCTCGCTTCTACTCGCTGTGCCCATCTCGCCTTCGTCGTCTTCTCCGACGCCGAATATCAGGTCACTATACAACTATTGAGCGAAATGTGTTCTTCCTTTTATAATTCGCGTCATTGTACTCAGGCTTAGTCAGGAATAGTGCGAACAACGAAGAATTCGTGCCAGGAAATCTGTTCTGGTAATGTCCATGTCTCGTGACAGAAAGAACGCGGCTTTTATATCAGGCAGAGAAAGTGAATGATAATGAGGACGGCGCCAGCTCATGCCACGCGCAAGCCGCGCGATCCGCGTCCAGAGAACAACATCGCAGTGGTCCTGGAAAGACGCACAACATCCCGTGTGCTATCAATGGGGACCCCGGTGCGAATGTCATCACCTACGGCGAATGACAGGAGTCGTTCGGCGGAAGGCCGGAACATCCCCGAGGCCGCGAACGCCGGAGCAGTCCGCCGACGAAACGGAGCTGCGACGAGAGCCGCCGCGCAGTGGAGATGAGCCCCGCCGTTCGCCGCAGCCTTCAACCCCGGACGGCGTATTCCCTTCTGTAGGCGGGACGCGGTGAGCATGCCGCGGGCGTGCGTCATCTTCGCCGTCCTGGCGGTGATCGCCGCCACGTGCTACATCGTCGTGTCGCGGCTGATCCTCATCGCACAGTGGCTGTCCACGAACGGCCTCCCCTCCTACAAGAATCTCCGAAGTCCGGCCGCCCCCAGAGCCAAGTGGGGAGCCCCGCTGATATAGATGCCGGGCTTTCGTCACGGTACCGCACTAGGTGCCTTACAAGGCGCCACCGTTTGGAGCCGCAGGGTCACGGCCGCCGTCATCGCTATTTTACGCCTCGTTCCTACGACTGGGACTGCTACGCTGATAAGCAAGGAAGATGCGGTGAATAAATGTTACTATCGTACGCAACAAAGTTGGTACCGGCATGTGATTTACACATAGCTACGAACTTTTGATTTTGAAATGCTGAAATACGTTCTAAGGATTCCAAGTCAGCAAATCTTTTTGCAGACCCAGTTTTGCGTCCGCACTGGAGCTCGGCTGGATGAGGCAGCGCAAATTTCATATCTCGCACTACAAGCGAGCGAATTTCTAACATTAGATAGCCTTGTGTGAGATAAACAGTGTGAATAATGCGGCTGTGAATAATGGGTGCGAACACGCGGCCATTGGGAAAGAGGTCAACGCGCTAGGGAAAGGCGACATCAAACGCGCTCCGCGACAAGATCGTTCACATCCCGAGGTCCAAAATACTTGCGCCCCCAACATCTGGGCAGAATGACGCAGACGCGAGTCCTCAGCTCGGCGGGCAAGTCAATCTGTCGCTGCAATTCCCGTTACTAGTGGTAACTGTTCCGCCAGTTTTAGTGCAGGAGTGCAATTTCGGCATGATTAAGGATTCTTACTTAACAGGAAAAAACTTCGAGAAACTTATCTTCACCTTAAGAGTATGTAACGATGTCGTTAAACGGTCCCTACGGTCGGTAGGGTGTCTCCTGGCGCACCGCTTTGCAGACATCGACACACTTGGTGAAATCATAAACTGTTTTATTGCACATCATCGTTCACATTATTTAGGTACGATAATTAGTAACCCTAATTAGCTATGCTGTTCTTTCATGTAATTTGCCTGCTGTGCTATGGGAGGTACTCGTACAAGGCCTCTATATATCCCACTTAACGCACGTTCCTCAGTGCCGGTTTGGATTCCGACTTACCACATTTTCTTTTTAATATAAGCAAAATAGCTTTCCTACTCCACTACCTTCTCGACCAATCAGGATTTTCCAGTGTCAACGATGCTGACGATGGGTTTCTGGCCGGACGGGACGTTTCATACTGTCGCGTAAAAAAAAATAGAGGAGACACTTAAGCTACGCCTTAGGAGTACGACGGGATAGCGTAGTGGGTTAACTGCCATATATGCAGAAGTCCATTCACTGTTTTACACTCACACATCCTTGGGAGTCCTCACACCCCTCCCGTCGCACTGGTGCAGTGGTTTAGCGATGGGCCTTCTGGGGTCGAGGTTGCTCTTCCCGGGCTACCAATCATTTATTTACCTGACAGAGTATGCAGTTCGGTCATTATCTGATGGGTAGGTTTTGATGACGCAACAAGGTCACGTGACCTAGGTGGCCAATCAAGGTTGCCCTCTGGGAACCACCTGACAGAGCCATGGCCACGATTTCTCGCTCACAGCGCCGACGAGGACACCGGGGCGTTTAACGCTGCCGCGTTAAAACAGCGCCACAAAGCCGATAGAAGGCACTCAGATACACGATTAACGTCCTTCTTTCTGCTGCTCAATAACTAAGGAAATTATGCCCGGTAGTTCAAAAAGATAGGCGAGCGATGTTTCCAAATGAAGCGTCTATTCCACTGTCCATTCACACAGTACGGGAAGCGTAAAACCAACGCAATTTATCAGACACCATTACTGCACATGAGTTCAGTAGATCAATATTGCCGCGAAAGCGTTTCAAACCAGCGGTGGAGCAAACAGGTCTGCTTCACTGGCTATTGCATGAGGGCGCGATGCTATCGCCTCCCCCCCCCTTCCATTTGCAACGCTCCAGAAACAATTGAGCATTGTTTCATCAGTCGAAAAGACTCGGTAGTCTTTTGGGGTATCATACAACGGACATTGCAAAAGAAGTTTAGACACCGCATTCTCTACGATATCAAACTGCACTTTCATTTGCTAATGACCCTTTGTTGTTTTTAATTGGACTACAGGGCTTCTCGAAAGCGCTCATGATATACTGGCATTGTGAATCTTGTTTCTGCAAAATGCCACCTCAGAATGATGATTGTTCACTTAAAGGGAGTGTAAACCCGCAATGTGTTCAGACCCGAGTGGCACTCGCTCTGATTAATGTGCTCTTCATTATCTTTTTTCTGTTGCTTGTTTTCTTAGGTTTACCGTATTATGATGCGTTAGTCATGTGCTCTCTCCATCGTCTCTTCCTGTCTTTGTTGACTTGAGTGTGTCCTGTAACTGACGTTTTTTTTTTCAAAACGTTAGCGCACAGTTCATATACGTAGGACATTGCTTGATAGTAATAAATACCATGTTGAAAAAAAAAACAACCTGTCTGGGCTATGTTTTGCATCAAAAGCATAAGGTCTGCATGGCCCTTTTAGTTGTGTTGCCTTCTGTCATGGTAGTGCAGTGAAGCCACTAGCTGAGTTCTTTGTAAATAATCTGTATCTAGATTATTTATTTCCACAATGGTTGCAAGTATCATGTTAGAAAAAAAAAGCCTGTCTGGCCTAGGGACACCGTGCCTTACCCGCAACCGGCAGGTCAAGCGTTCGATTCACGAATTATGGCCTAAAAATTTGCTTTCAGCGCAAGTGAATTGCTTTATATACTTAGACGTCCAATGACATTCGAGTCTTGTATCCACCTTCTATTCATTAGTTTTGCATTATTTTATCACTTCTCATTCCACGGCTCCACGTGTGGACGTCAGCAACCTCTCGACTAATCCTGTTTTCCGCGTACACCGGTGACGACGCCAACTACTCGAAGTTCTACGCTGAATGGCACCCTTACCACTAAAGCGTTAAAAGCAGTTCTATGTTCTTCCAACATGCCAAACCTGAACCCAGCTAAAGAACTGTTATTTTGCACAGAATAAAAATATCGAACGTCTTGACAAATGCCGTTTCCTCTCCCGGCTAATATACAGGAAAGGCAAGCACGAAAAATTTTCAGTAACCTATCAGGCCTGGCAGAGCGAAATACTACCCGTCAAACGCAAGGTTATCCGAAGTTGGTAATGCATAACGCACCAGATTCATTAAATAAAACAAATAGTTACCGCCTGTACCGCGGTACGTAATCTCCTACAGTGCTACATGGCATGTTTAAATATAACATCACTAAAGGTTAACTAATGGATCATATAGCCTCCAGAACGTCAACCTGCTCGATTTGGCACAACGACACAGATGCAGCCTCATTGCTTCATTTCAGCCGCCGCGGTGGCTTAGTGGCTATGGTGCTCGGCTGCTGGCCCGAAAGACGCGGGTTCGATCCCGGCCGCGGCGCCTGATTTTCTTTGGAGGAGAAATTCTAAAGGCCCGTGTACTGTGCGATGTCAGTGCACGTTAAAGAACCCCAGGTGGTCGAAATTTCCGGAGCCCTCCACAACGGCGTCGCTCATAGCCTTATACCCGTGCCACACGCGCACAAGAAATGGCAGTAAATGCTTAAGGCCTTAAGTTTGTTAATGACATTATTTTCGGAGTTGGTGCTACACGTGCACATTTAATGCCATTATCGAAAGTGGCGATGACGATAACGCTTCCAAGGTGGTCAAAAGTTTCATCTGAATATAAACATTCCTAATGAGCACAATATATCGGGAATGTTGTTCAAATGTAATGTGAAAACGATTTTCCAGAAAATACGGCTGTTCCTGCTTTACAAGTCGAAAAAGTAGCCATAAACTCAAATGTCAGCACATAAATCGAGAGTACCTGTCAATAAGGCTGATTAAAATGGCGCTCTTTGCAACGAAAATGCGATATAGATGCCTCATCTGACTGAAAGTTAAGAATTAACCATTTCCTACTGGTTAGGAAGTTGTTACTAACAAAGCTGCATGCTTTTCTGCGTGTGGAATCGGAACGAGAGTACACATTGCACGGGCGAATGAGTTGTAGCGAACTCAGTAGGTCGCGAATGGCAGTAAGGCTAATTCCATTAAATTTATGCGTGTGGCAGCACACGAATGCCATTAGAACTTAAGGCAGTAAGCACTTAATGGCATTAAATCTGTCCGTGTGGCACGGGTATTAGTCGCTTTGGGACGTTAAACGCCATAAAACCAACCAAACCAATCATTGCTTTATTTCTTTTCCCTCCAAGACATTGTTTTGACCTACCTTATGCCGACATGCTCATTTCAGGGACGTTGAATGCACTGTTTTTAACGAATGCAGACTATGGAATATTATGTATTCATGTAGAGCCGTGATATATTTTGTCTAGTATTTATTTCACATTAGTTTATTTATTTTACATTCACTTCTTTTGCGCACCTCTTTGCAAAAGTGATTATAAGACAGGTTTAATGCATTTATAAACAGGTTCTGCTTTACCTTTTCTATTGTGTGCCATTCTTCGTGATATTTATTATTTTAATTTGTATGCTATTCCGCCTCATTTATGCACTCTTGTTCTACCATTCGCTAGTGTCCTGGCCTTGTCAAGTGTTTCTTACAGCCGTTTTGCCACGGCATCCATCAGCATTGTGGAAGTTGAAAAAAGCAACTTTCAATTAGCAAAAGCAGTCGTTAAATGCATTCCTTGATTCAAACCGATAACATAATAACGTAGGGGCAAGGAGTTACTTCCAGAAGATACGCAGGGATAAATTTTTTTTTTGATTGGACAGTGCCAAGAAATAACTATTCTGCCATGCCCGAAATTCCAGGCGAAGCTCAAAATCCCCAACTATTAACCACCTTCACTTACAATTGTAGTTTTGGTTTTGACTTGAAACATCTACCTGCAATCGAAATCACTATGCAATGATGTTGGCCTCAAGCCTGTTGACTTTCTTCTATTCTGTATGAGTGACTTCGAAAGGCAGAAAAATTTCCATAAAGGACGAAATCCAAATTGCAGTCTTTATTCCCATAAAAACAAAAAAGGAAAGCGTTGCGCATGTTAAACACTTTTGAATGTGTTCAATCATCATTTTAAGCGTATGCCGGATGTTCAACCTAAGATGTTCCGCAATTTTTAAATCCGACCTTTTTCAGTAGGAGTGGTCTTTAGGGCTTAGCATTGTCACCGCTGTAGCCCGTCCGCATACTGCTAAAATGTGCTAACCAGCTTAACTGAACTTGACTAGGTAATTTTTTTAACTCTCTGTGCTAGTCTCTATTAATTGAAAGGCACGTAGTTCCCTTTAAATATTGTCCATATCAGTTTTTAGAATTTCTAAAACGCAGTTACACACGGCCCAACAAATTTTGCTCACACCGCGCCAAAATACGTGCTCTTTTGAATAGCCCGCAGGCAAAGCAACAGTGCAGTTCAAGTAACCCGCCGAAATAGCCAAAACTGGTTGGGACACTGCGCCAAAGGTAACTTTGTATTCGAAGTTCTAGATATTGATAGGATATTACTCACGGTGATCTGCACACCTCTCAACACAGAAGGATGCTAAAAGTAATAGCTGAAAAGTTCACTACTCACTATTAGTTCCCCAGCGCAGTAGTTTCTGTGTCTTGGGGGCATTTTGATGCGTTAATTTTAAATGCTTTACCGACAATGCGCTCTCCTAACTTTAAAAGCCTATGTTAAAACATTGCGGAACACCGTTGGTGAAGAAACCTGTATACCGTGTGCGAAGTCGTGATTACAACTGTTAGTCCTCCACACGCGCCCTCAGTGACCCCGGCGCTCCTGAACTTGCTCAGGCTTAGTCTGAACAAGTTATTTGGAAACCACAAGATTCCTGTGCACTGAAAGTGAGCCCAAGCGCTGCCCTTAACTAATGACATTCCATTTGACACTCTTATCCAGGGAACCCTTCCCAGACAGCTGCCAAAACGAAAGCGAAGTTCCACTTCTTCGCGTGACTCCTCTTTTGTCACAGCCACAGTGAAATACACATTTCGAGTGTGCCACACAGTAACCTCGGGCGGTAGGCGCCTCTCGTTTTCAGGAGGGCTGATAATTCTGTCAAAATTGTACACCCTAAACAGATACGCAACGCTGCTGTCGGACCTGCTGTCGAAAACGACTTTTTCCGCACCATCCGCGCATTGCCTCGAAGTAGAGTAACGACGCCAAAGGGAAATGATGGGGTATTTCACGAGTGGAAAAGCTGCTTGGCTCGCATCATCGAAGTGAGTGAGTGATATATCAACAAATACTTCGAGCTTTCGAACAATGTGTTTCTTTTCCAGGCGCCATGGAATGGGTGTCTTACGATACCAGCTTTCTTCCTCAGCCGAGGTTGAGCGCAACTCAGAGATGAGCTCTTCTGTTTGGGACCGCAGTGAACCGAGTGATGAGTGTTGCCCTTGAGCTTTCCTGGACTCTTCCTCAATTTTTCGGAGTAGCAATCTTGGGCTCGCCACATGCTCCATGAGTTTGTTGAGCTGACTCTGCAATGCGGGAGGCTGGTCTTCGCGTGGCCCCATCAAGGGTGGTCTGAATTCATTCTGAGCTGCCCCGACTTCACGAGATTGGACGACGCCATTACCTTGCGATAGCTGGTTAACGCCTGCAGTGCAAGTCGTAATGTCGGACCATCCGGACATGTAGAGGATTGCGTGGAGGATGTTTCCACCGCACCGGGGACAGTCCACAGCGTGGAAACAGCATTCCTCTTCGTGGTGTCGAAGGGCAGCGTCTAGTGTTCCCACGCACGAACAACCTCGCTCTTTATTCCAGCAGTATGCCTAGGAAGTAGAATGATAAGATTTCGGTGTTACAGGCTTTCAGTCACCCTGACTGTACAAAAAGGTTTAGTTGGAGCGAGCATGTGAGATGGAGGGTTAAACAGAAATGCTAAGATAGCTGTAAGGTAAACACTGTCGACGTCACCTACTACCGGTGACTTAATAACAACGGTGGCACGAAGCTTGGGCTTTATGCACAAATTATTCACGTGATCGCCGATGGTGCAAAAAATTGAAGTTAGCGATAGGTGCATGTGCTTGGCCGCCTACCTCCATTACTCGCAGCTTTTGGCTTGGTTCCCTTTAACCCATTCCCGTTAACCATTCACGATCTCATCACTCCTGCCGAATGCAATGCACTTCATTCTTATTCTCCTAGTTATTTCAATCCTGTGTGTCAGATCTACGATCAATACCTGCCGTAAGTAGGGGCATGCCCTTATTCCGTCCAGCGCTCCCTTCCTATCGTAATCTCCTGTTCACTTTCGAGAATTTTCTGCATTACTATAGTTTTGTGCATAATAAATTTGAGAGCCACTGCTCCGCATTGCCTCTCTGGGACTTCCACCATGCTTCGGAGATTCTCCGCTCAGTTACTGCCTCGGCAATTCCATCAGCGAATAGTAGATTGCCGTGGTGCACTCTGTTAACCTTTATCCTCAACTCTTCGAAATCGGTATCTCTGAATACCAACTGTACACTCGTGATGAAGAATGAACAGCCGGGCCATCTGGTTATTCTTCACTGGGCAGGGGCGCAGCCTTTCGGATCTGCTGCTCAGATACACTCACAGCCGATGTCAGTTTCTCAATCATTAAAATCATTTGAGGAATGTACCGATGTAAGACTACTTCTCAAACAACGCAGCATCAATATACTGCTTTTCGACTGATGTTTGCACCTGAATAGGTCCGTGCTTAAAAAAGGAACATTTTTTAGTTCTGGCCGCTCAATATGGAAGTCTTTACTTATCATGATTTCGCAAATATTCCCACCACCCATAGCCATGAATAAAGAGAGCGAAGTCCACTCACTTTGAAAATATCAATTTTCTTTACCGTCAACGGCAGCTTCGCACACTCTTCCTTGCCGAAACGCTCCCAGTCCAAGGAACAAACGCCACCGGCGCCATCTTGGAAACTACCGGTCTTGCAGGTTCCGCAGAGGGAGTGCATGCAGGGCAGCATAGTCCTGGTGCTGGAAATCACCCCGCACCGCGAACACGCATAGCCGCGCATATTGTCATCTGTGAACCACGTTGGTCGCCATTTCACGCCAGCGATGCTTCCACCGCTCAGCCGCAATAATCGTCCTGCTCTCGGGTGTGGCATGTTCCGTCACAGAGCCACTTCTGCCAACATCCAATTAAACGGCGGATGTCAGAAATATAGAGAGCGTGTTATCCAGCGCTGATAATAGTCATGTGCGATGTCCTGATTGCATTGTACACGTATGCTTCGCGGACGTGAGGCTTTATCTCATGGCAGTAAATGAACGGTAAAAGAGAAAAAGCAGACGCAAATACAATGGTTTCAATAAAAAATAATTATATAGTGTGGAAATAAAGTTTATTCGTAACACTAGAATGAGCTGTTAGAGCATTGGTAAACGAAGTATTATATGCTATTGAAACTAGCGCGTCATGAATGTGGTTGCAGTCCTGAATTGAATGAGGCAGGAATGAGCGATAAAAAGCATGCGTGTATCATGAAAAAAGTGAAACTTTTTCACGGTGATGCAAGTGGCGCGTTGTGTATATGGGCCGCTGAAGCAAAATATCGTAAAGTTTTTCCTGGTAGTATATTTTATGGAGCAAACGTAGCCGCAGAATTTGGTTACGTAACTACAATAGAGGAAGGTGCAAATTAGTTTTCATATTAGGGGTGCTGGAGGTACGATGACAGCATTTGAGAATGTAACGAGCAGACCGATTCTTATTATGTTCGTAGATTACTAGAAAATAAAGACCAGGGCGCCGTACTGAGGCCGCTTTCTCAGGTTTAGAACCAAGAAGTGATTTGTAACGTTGTAGGTAAAGGAATATAGAGACAAGAAATTTTGTTCCAAGTAACCTAGAGAACAGTTAGCATTACTGGTCATACAGTTAATATGGCGATCCGAAAAAAGGTTAGAAAACTCACAAAAGCCTAAGCAGTTATACGATGTTACTATAGTTGCCCGTGTACTGTGCGATGTCAGTGCACGTTAAAGAACCCCAGGTGGTCGAAATTTCCGGAGCCCCACTCTACGGCGTCCCTCATAGCCTGAGCCGCTTTGGAACATTTAACCCCTACAATCCAAATCTTTACTCCCACCTACCTCCGTTCTCTTACGGCGCAGTTGGGGTGTCCAGCTAGAAGTGAGACAATAGTGCAAAATTTCCTTTCCTCCAAAGCAACTTATTTAGAGGTATATATGGAAGGCACAGCGACTGAAATCACATCTTTCCAGTTCATCGGCAACAGCTATACGAATTGACCCCCATTAGGCAATTTCTGCTAGAAGATGAAATGCAAAGCTGAAATCCCGACCATCCACGCCACATTTTCATCGTCTCGGCCAGGTTGGTGGTTTGTTGGTTTATTGGGTTTAACGTCCCAAAGCAACTCAGACTATGAGGGACGCCGTAGTGAAGGGCGCCAGAAATTTCGACCACCTAGGGTCTTTAACGTGCGCTGACATCGCACAGTACACGGGCCTCTAGAATTTCGCCTCTATAGAAATTCGGCCGCCGCGGGGCGGGATCAAACCCGCGTCTTTCGGGTCAGCAGCCCGAAAGACGCGGGTTCGATCCCGGCCGCGCCTTCCGGGCTGCTGACCCGAAAGAAGCGGGTTCAACAGAAGGGTTGTTGCTTACGATGTGAATGCATGACACCGATACTATACACCTGCTAGACGATAAGGCGGCAACCAAACACGTGTGAAACGAAAGAAAAAAGTTCCGCAGGATTTAAGCAATATATATTTCTCGTTTCTTTTCAGGGCCGCCAGATATTCAGTCCCTATAAATGCGACTGGCATGAACAATCAACTAAACGAAATTCTCGATTGGAAAGCGTTAACCACGTATCTCGCGGCGTCAAGAAAGTAATTCGCTCTGAAACAAACCCGTAATGGCAGAACAGCCTCTTGACTACTACACGCACTTTATAACGGCTTTTTGAGCTTTTAATCTTGGTGACAGCAACAGTACATGTTTTTTTCCGAACATTCCTTCGTGTGAGTCTCATAAAATGAATAAAGTATTAAAAAATTTAATGGAAATAGTCACCCGTCGACGCACTATGTCCACTCACGCCACGATTACAGATCACCATATCGCTGTTTCAAAAAATAGCTGCACGACGCCGCCACCATCGCTGGAATAACCGGGCTTTGTTTCTTACAGAAGCAGGTGTCTAAGCCGCCGCGGTGGCTCAGTGGCTATGGTGCTCGGCTGCTGGCCCGAAAGACGCGGGTTCGATCCCGGCCGCGGCGGCTGAATTTCTTTGGAGGAGAAATTCGAGGCCCGTGTACTGTGCGATGTCAGTGCACGTTAAAGAACCCCAGGTGGTCGAAATTTCCGGAGCCCTCCACTACGGCGTCTCTCATAGCCTTAGTCGCTTTGGGACGTTAAACCACATAAAACAAACAAAACAAACAGAAGCAGGTGTCTCTGCAGGATGTGGACGGGGCGGCTGAACGACATTCCAGAGCATGTCACCCACAGAGCAGTACACATCAACGGCAAGGTCTACTCGTTCGACAGTTACCACGCGGCATGGAACCTGCTGCACGTCTTCATCTTCGACCCCGCGTCGCGCCGGTGGGATATGGTGCAGACGCAGGTTCCCGACGGCGGGCCGATTAACATTTCCCGCCACACAGTTGTAGCGTACGGCCACTGCGCGTATCTGTGGGGCGGCCCGCCCAGCTGGCCATCTCCGAGTGTCCTCTACCGCTTCGACACAAGCACCATGACATGCAGCCGTCTGGCGGTGTCCGGTGAGGTGCCGTCATCGATTTACAGCAACACAGCGTGTGTTGTGGGTCACCGCAAATATATCTTGAGTGACTGGGATCGTTCGCCATATATGAGGGTC
Source organism: Amblyomma mixtum (assembly GCF_055824585.1). Lineage (NCBI taxonomy): Eukaryota > Metazoa > Arthropoda > Arachnida > Ixodida > Ixodidae > Amblyomma > Amblyomma mixtum. The sequence continues at coordinate 384,171,522 of NC_143014.1, read as the reverse complement.
CTTGACTTGGATACCCTGGAGTGGCATCGTGTCCCCACCAGCGGAGAGGCTCCGCTTCGACGTGCCTGCCAACCTGCGTCTGCCATCGGGACACGCATGTATGCGTTTGGAGGCAGCCTCGCAGACCCTTCCCTCATCTTATACTATTTTGAAACGACCACCTCTTCTTGGGTGCGCCCAGAGGTTCAAGGCGTTCCCCCTGTGTGTCGGCGAGGACATACAGCCTTCGTGTTCAACGAACAGCTGTACATTTTCGGAGGCTACAGCGATGTGCTGAAGTCCTACTTGGCAGATATGCATAAGTACGACCCCGTGACATCGCGTTGAACCGAAGTGAAGCCATGTGGCTCACCACCATCTCCTAGGCTCTGGCATGGCTGCTCAGTGATGGGTGAAAAAGTGTTTATCTTCGGCGGCTTTGGGCCGGCACCCAACCAGGATGAGAGGCAGGTTGCTGAGGAGCGAAGGGCGCTGACGGATCTCCACGTGTTGCACTTGGCACCGACACTGAAGAACCTGTGCTTACTTGCAGTGATTGATGCGCGGCTGGATCTACGCCCCTTACCACGCTTCACTAGAGAAATGGTCTACGCTATAACTTCTCACCCATCGCAGTCGGTCGCAGATGGTGCATCTCAAACAAACTGAGTGCCTTCGGCGAAGCCAGCCCTGTGGTACGGTGATGATGCAACTTCGGCGCCGCTACTTGAAGCAGTAATAAACTCTTCTTTTATACGCAAAGAGCGCCTTCCTTCTGGTGTATTTCCGCGCAAGAAATAACGTCGCTAGTGTTTTGTTTTTATTCGTGTTGCCCAGGGGCGCCTCCTTTTCTTAAATAACAAAGGGAACGAATTGTCTGAACGAAAAACTATTCACTGAAATCGATTCACCTGCAGCCCGGCGGTTTCTTCAAGGATTTCGCATTAACGCCACTTTGGCTTGAAGCTCGTCATAAGTTCTAGGTTATCGCGTAGCCACTGCTGGTCATGATTTTCAAAGCAGATGGTAAATAGAGATAAGTGGCGTTAGGCGTCGATTTCAGCTCTTGTCGGGAAACAATTTACGTCTTTTGCGACGACTTCAGGAAGCCAGTTATAACTTATTTCCGCATGTCTGTTCTCACTTTGACGCTGCATTCAATGTTCACGGATTTCATAGCCTGCTAGTCATGGTCCTTTTTTCCCGATATGCATTCTAAATACAACCTGCAAGCACCTGATCAGTATCTGTCTTGAATCGGAGCCGATAGAATTCGTCAAAGCTTGTGTAACTGATTGTACCAGGAGCAGATAGTATTAAAGGCAATCGACAGCATGCTGGCCAGTATTTGCAGCTTCTAGACAGCCCATTTACACTAGCGTGATGGCGCTCTAGCGCACCGTGCACGTCAGATACATTCTCAACGAGCCATCCCACGATGGTTTGGGCGGAATGTTCGGGAAATGTGTCTGTACGTGACACCATCATGAAGAGACAAAGTCACTCTGTGGCATGACGCGCTTTAGCCACACATTACCTTGCGCCGTGAAAATTCATCACCATCAACAGCAAAGGGAAGATGAGAGGATAAAACGTGATAGCCTCAGTGGATGAACGAATGGGAAACAACGATCAACCGGAGTAAAGAGGCGATGATGGAGGACTGAAACATTATATAATACGTGATAATAAAAGCAAGCATGATGGAAAGGTAACAGCATAAAGCATTTGCATGGGCGAAAGGTAAAACCAGAATAGAAAAAGGAAGCATGGCCAGCAACGCCCTGGAAAAATTCTTCCGATCATAAAAAAAGAAAAAAAATACAATCAGCAACTGCAGCGCTTCTGTTGCGCTACCGAGCAGAAAGAGACTGCGAAGAAAGAAGCGGTGGAGGTCATGCCCTATATTCATCGCATTTAACGTAACATAAAAAAAGCGGCGAGCTTTGAAGCGGTGAAGATTGTTTTCTCTCCCCTGTGTAAACTTCGCAGTATGCGCCCGTTTGACGATTAATGTAAAGAAGAATAGACCACAGTGTTCCAAGAAGCACGATAAGAATTTCACGAGTGTGTTTCAAGAGTTGTGCAGAAAGTTACCCTCAATTCCGACAGCTCTACATTGGACAGAGTGGTATATGTTGTAGTGAAGGGGCATGTGAACACAGGCTGCAAATACAGAATAATCCAGGCGGCCATCTATGACACCGTTGTAAGCGATTTAAAGGTAAGGGTGAGGGTAAGAAAAGGTTCCTTCCAAACCTGTATTTGAAAACATGACTGTAGTGTTCGGGCTTCTTTGTGTGGCGGGCCCGGGAGAGCGCCGAAGAGAGTCAGGAGGCTGCTGTGGTCTCAGACGAATTGTCTTTAATAACATCTACAAAAGCATTTTATACACAAGACACTTGCGCCACGGTACGGACAAAGTGAAAACGAAACTGAAACACGGTACGGACAAAGTGAAAGCGAAACCGAAACTCAGACGATACAACAATGACCTTTTGTTAACTAAACACAATACCGAAAGGGTGGTGGCAGAAGCGTTTGAGAGTACTAAACCCAGTGACAAGTGTATCGGCACGCCGTCTATTTCGCTCCTGCCGAAAGAAATCGCTTTTCTGGCAAGCGGATTGTAAAAGCTTTCGCTACTTTTCAGGCGCTGTTTTCGCCTTGCTTGTCTGTAACCATTTCAGGCCATGTTTTTATTCATTTACCTTGTTTATTCTTTTCGCGATCCACGTGCTTCTGTTGTTACCCTCTCGTCATGCTTGTTTCCATTTTCACATCTCGTATATCATGTTTTATTCTTTCCCAATCGCCTGCACTCCGGTTGCTTGTTGTTTTCATTTCCTCTATCTACTTTGGCATGTTACGTTTTATTCCCACACCTTTGCGTGTACTCTTATTAGCTGTTGTTTTGCATTCTGGCAACTTTGTTGTCATAGCATGTCTTGTTCCCTCGCCGTTCACCTTTACGCTGGTTGTCATTTAGTTACTACATCTTCATACCATTGTTCATGTTTTTTACGCAGAGCGCTCAGGGGCGTAATAGTATCTGATTACCCTCATGGTACCGTGGCCTGATTCTCAAATAGCGCGCTTTGTGTCTATGATAATGCTGCATCCTGAAAATGTGCGCACGATAATAAGTGGTTCTTTAACCTTGGCTGAAGTAGAGGGTGAATTTGGTCGATTGCCGCTTTCTAAAATCCCGGGGCCTGCCAGTCTCCCAGGAAAATTTTACACGACATTTGAGCCTGTTTTATCACTTGTCCAATTCTAAAGTTTAAGGCCAGTATTGATGTTCGATTTTTGTTGCATTCATTTGATAGAAGTCCTAATCTCTTAATACCAGACAATCATGAAAAGGAAAAACTGCGATTGGCAGATGGCTACGAAGCTCTCACGTTTTCTCTTCTTGTTTGTAAGATTTTCGCTTCATCTCTCTCAAATTGGCTACAGCTTGCAATGCCTGCTTTGATTGGACCTCTTCAAACATGTTGCTTAATTTAAAACGAATGCGTAAGGTGTTGAAGTAATGCAGTGGCGCTCACGAACAACTACACTGGCACAAATTGGCTTGGCAAGGGCATTTGATCGCGTGAGTTATCCTTTTCTTTATTCTCTTGTAAACTTTGCGCACACCGCACCAAAATATGTGCGCTTTCGAAAAGCCCGCAGGCAAAGCAACAGATCCATTACAAGCAACCCGCCTAAATAGCCAAAATTTGTTACTGCACTGCACCGAGGGTAAATTTGGGATCCAAGTTCTAAATATTGATAGGATATTACTCGCGGTGAGCTAAACACCTCTCAACACGGATGGAGGCTAACAGTTATAGTTGAAAAAGTCGTTGACCTCTATGTTTTGAAAGAATGTCGTACGCCAAAAGAAGACGAAACAGGAAGGAAACATAGAACAGGAAACAGGCGCAAGTTCCAACTTTAATAACAGGAAAACGTAACCAGGCGCTCTTTTATAGCCGCTGAGCTGCATGAGGGTGCGTGAACATAGCCAAAAAACTAAAAACAAATGCGGTTATGGACGAGTGATAACAGCACAGGTGATACGGAGGTCGCTATTACAGAAAGCAGGGTTGATAACACTTGCGAGTGTGAATGTCAGCAGAGGTTGAAAGATTATGAATAAGGATAAGAACCAACGCTAAGATCCTAACAATCATAAAACCGATTGAAGGAAGCAAGCGGACTTTCCAAAGGGCATCTAAACGAAACCGTCCAAAAAAGCTATTTCTTTTGTGGTGAGGAGAATAGAAGGCGTGCTAACGCAGTTGTCTTTTCTTTGATGCATATAAAAAGCCTCAGTTATTTCTCTTTCTATTTTTTTCTTTTGCCCTGGCTAGAAAATTGGTCTCATGAAATTTCGGACAGCAATCTTTACACCTGCTACAATGTATAGCTAGGTTGCTTCCCGTCTTGCTTTTTAAGGTCATATTGTGCTGTCGGGCACGCTCATTGAAACACTGTCCCGTTTGCCCCACATACACTGTGCCACACGTCAAAGGGATCTCGTATACCTCATTAATGGTGCACTTTGTGAACACTGTTTGATGTTTGACAGTACAGGCCTTTTTCACCCGCTTTCCTGATACCATCGGAAGTAAACTTGCCAGTTTGCAGGGGGCTGAAAAAATCAGCTGCACTCCGTGCCTGGAAGCCACTTTTTTCAAATTGTGCGACAACCCATGCAGGTAAGGTATGACCTGCACAGGTTTGTTTCCAATGTCACGCTTGTAGCCCGGTTTCTTCATTTTCTGAAGGAGGCTTTCAGACACGCTGGTGACCAGTTGCGATGGGTAACCTGCTTACATAACTCTTCCGTTCTGATACTGGAAGCTTTCACTTATCTTGTGTGGACAAGGTTTTTCTAGAGTCGACCTAATGCAAAGAGAAACTATTCCTCGTTTTTTCTAATTTGCAGTGGGCGCTATCGTAGGCTAACAGGGACTTCTTTGAGCGAGGCGTTCAACCTCTGTGTCCAACGCCTGGCCGCCCCAAACATACATTCGTGTTCCGACTGCGGACGCCGTGTGGAAGCAGCGGCTAGCCGGGGCCTCTGCACTGGTCGGAGCGCTATCGCACGTCAGGTTTTCAAGATCAAGTTAATATACACGGTGTGAGGATTCCGGGTCCAAGAAATCAAAGATGTTCATCCGTTGACACAGCACACAAGCAGAGGAGATGCTCAGTGTCGGCATTTGGCCGCACATTTCCGGGCGGCTCCATGTCATAGCGAGGGTATACAACCGGTATGAGCCGCCAATCCGTGACCTTATGTCCGAGGAGCTCCCCCACATGTAGGCACAGCCACCGTAGGCGACAACGCTGTGGTCGCTAAAGCTAATGGGCTCGCCTTCGGGGTGCAGCACAGACAGCGGCGCACCCCACCTGCATGTTGCAGGGTGGAAGATGTATACGGTTAAGCGGATGCCTAAGATTTCACCGCTGTCATCGTGGTAGTTGTAGAACGGGTGGGACGAGTAGACCTTTCCTTTGATGGCGACACCATGTTGTTGACGAGTTCTGGAACGCCGTTCAGCAGCACGTTCCACATCGTGCTGTGGTAACCAATCTTCTCAGAAATGAAACCGGGCGTTAGTTTTTCCTTACTGCTGAAGGGCAAGCACTGGGTAAGAACAGGTATGGTAGGCGTTTTTATTTTTTCTGCAAGCCTGTGTTGATTTTAGTGAGAAAGCTTCCAACGCGCCCTTTGCTGTTATGACGATATAGCAACTGTACCTGGGCTTACGCGAAGAAGAGAGAGAGAAAGCGTGTGAGAAGGGTTGCGCAAGGAAAGAGGGGGCACGAGGAGAGCAGGTAGGGTGCTACGCATTGGGTGGCACATGCGTGTGTGACACCGAGATACATTTTTCTTCGCTACAGCGTAATGCATGGTTCGGTCTGATGGCGTGAAGCGATAGTAATATTGAACCTCTTGAGTAGCAAAGGCATTGTGTGGTTGTTTCAGAAGCCACGGAACTGTAGGCCCTTCTCATACAGAAGATTTGCTGCGCTCGTAAGATTAAACAATTTCTTGTGAAACAGCGCAACGGCACAAGGCCAGAGGACAAGAAAGGACGATACCCAGCGCTGTGTATCAAGAAAGGACAAGTAAGGACGATACACAGCGCTGTGTATCAGCGCTGTGTATCGTCCTTTCTTGTCCTCTGGCCTTGTGCCGTTGCGCTCTTTCACAAGAAATCATGTCATACCAACGCGCCCATCAGTTATTGTTGTACAGATTACACAAGCGACTTTGGACCGTTCAAGGTCTCAGGGCCACCGCGCAGCCCTCATATTACGCGCATGTGCCCAGGGCGCGTAGGACCACGGCACTGGCCCCAATATCTGGGCAGAGTGAATTAGACGCGAGTCCTCAGATCTGCGTGCTAGCGAATGCCTCGCTGCAATTCACGTTACTGGTGGTAACTGCTCCTTTAGTTTTAATCTAGCATTGCATATTCGGCATGATTAAGAATTATTACTTGACAAGAAAAATACTGGGAAACTTCAGTTCACCTTAATAGTATGACGTAATAGCGTTAAAGTGTCCGTACGGTCGCTAGGTTGTCCCCTGGTGCACCGTTTTGCAGACACCGACACACTGTTGAAATCATAACCTCTTTTATTGCACATCGTCGTCCACATTACTTAGTGACGACAATTATTGACCCTCATTAGCTATGTGCTCCTCTCATGTAATTTGCCTGCTGTGCGATGGAAGGTACTCGTACAAGGCCTCTATACATCCCACTTAACACACGTTGCTCAGTGACGGTTTCGATTCCGACTGACCACACTTGCTTTTTAATATAAGCAAAATAGCTTTCCTACTCCACTACCTTCTCGACCAATCAGGATTTTCCAGTGTCAACGATGCTGACGCTGGGTTGCTGGACGAACGGCGACCTTTAATGCTGTTGCGTAAAAAAAATAAAATTGGGGGAGACACTTTAGCTCCCCCGTAAGAGTACGACGCTATAGCATGATGGGTTAATTCCCATGCATGCAGAAGGCCATTCACTGCTTTACACTCAGTTCCTTGGGAGTCCGCATACCCCTCCAGTCGCACTGGTGCAAGGGTTAAGCGATGGGCCTTGTGGGACCCAGGTTGGTGTTCCCGAGCTACCAATTATTTATTGTGTACAGGTGCGTCTTCGAAGCGCAGGTCGGAGGCCGTTGAACAAAGACGCGTCACGGCAGGCACACACCCAGAGTCACTCCGGAACCAGCACAGCACTTCGTTCACCTCTTCGTCGCACCGCGTGAACGGATGCCGGTCGTTCCCATTACAGTTACCTCCCCGGCGAAAAGGAGCCATCCAGGCGACTTACGGGGACGAAAGAGTTGGCGGGTCATAGTAGGGCTTAAGACGCTCGACGTGTACAGTTTCACGCCCCCGGCGACAATGATTCGGAGATGGGTTGAGGGGCTCAACTACGTAATTCACGGGAGAAGTTTGTTGTAGAACGCGGTAAGGGCCGTGATAGCGGGAAAGCAGTTTCGTGGCGAGGCCGGGAGTGGAGGAAGGCACCCAGAGCCAAACGAGTGCACCGGAGGGATATGACACGGGAGGGTCCGAGGGGTCCCGAATGTGCTTCTGGTGTCCCTGCAGTTGTGTGGTGAAAGAGCGCGCAAGTTGTCGACATTCTTCGGCATACATGTGAGCGTCGGAAAGGGATGTGGTCTCGGAAGGCTCACGACGGTAGGGGAGGATGGTGTCCGTGGTGGATGTAGGCTCGCGACCATATAAGAGAAAGAAAGGGGAGAATCCCGTCGTTGTGTGCGTAGCCGTATTATAGGCGTAGGTTACGAAAGGAAGTACTTTGTCCCAGTTGGAGTGGGCGGTATCAACATACATGGCGAGCATGTCACTGAGTGTGCGGTTGAACCGCTCAGTCATGCCGTTGGTTTGTGGGTGATAGGCGCTGGTACAGCGATGAACGATTTGGCATTCCTTTAGCAGCGCCGCGACGACTTCCGAGAGAAAAACACGGCCACGGTCACTGAGCAGTTCTTTCGGGGCTCCGTGACGAAGAACAAGACGGTGTAGGATGAAAGAAGCAACATCCTGTGCGGTAGCAGATTGGAGAGGCGACGTTTCGACGTAGCGGGTGAGGTGGTCAACGGCCACGATGACCCAGCGGTTGTTAGCCGAACTCGTTGGAAGCGGACCGTAAAGATCGATGACGACGCGGTCACAGGGGCGGGCAGGGCAGGGTAACGGCTGCAATGGAGCGGGGTCGTGGCGGGGAGGGTTCTTGCGACGTTGGCAGGCTGTACATGACCGGATGTACTGACGTACGAAGCGGTACATACCGCGCCAATAATAGCGCACACGCAGGCGAGCATACGTTTTCAATACACCGGCATGGCCGCATTGTGGATCGGCGTGGAAAGAGGCGCAGATCGCAGCACGGAGGTGGCGAGGAATCACCAACAGCCACTTCCGCCCGTCGGAGAGGTAGTTACGCCGGTATAAGAGGCCATCACGAACGGCAAAATGGTGGGCTTGGCGACGAAGAGTCCGGGACGAAGAAAGTGGCGAGGGATTAGACAGTAAGGTGAGGAGGGAATTGATCCAAGGATCCTGCTGTTGTTCGGAAAGCATATCAGGGACACCGAACGACGAGAAATCGTAGGCACAGACGAGGGCAGAGGCGGAATCGCAAGGGAGTGGTGAACGGGAAAGTGCGTCGGCGTCGGGTGCTTGCGTCCAGAACGATAAATAACGTGAATATCAAATTCCTGGAGACGTAAAGCCCAGCGGGCAAGTCGGCCAGAGGGATCTTTGAGCGAGGACAGCCAGCAGAGAGCATGATGGTCGGTGACGACATAGAACGGCCGGCCGTAGACGTAAGGGCGGAACTTGGCAATCGCCCAAATGATGGCGAGACATTCTTTTTCTGTGACAGAATAGCTGGATTCCGCCTTGGTGAGGGCGCGGCTGGCGTAAGCCACAACATATTCCGGATGGCCAGACTTCCTTTGGGCAAGAACTGCGCACAACCCCACACCGCTCGCGTCAGTGTGAATCTCGGTCGGACAGTCGGGATCAAAATGGCGGAGTATTGGGGGGGAGACCAGGAGGCGACGTAAAGTGGTGAATGCTTCATCGCAAGCGGAGGACCAAGACGATAGATTCGGGCTGCCGGCAAGAAGCTGTGTTAAAGGTGCAATGATACAGGCGAAATTCTGGATGAAGCGGTGGAAGTAGGAACACAAGCCTACAAAACTGCGAAGTTCTTTTAAGGTGGTCGGTTTTGGAAAGTCAGCGACGGCGCGGAGTTTGGCAGGGTCAGGAAGGACGCCATCTTTGGAGATGACATGGCCTAATATCGTCAGTTTCGTGGCACCGAAGTAACATTTCTTCAGGTTTAGCTGTAGCCCGGCAGCAGTAAGGCACGTGAGAACGCGCTGGAGGCGTAGTAAATGAGAAGAAAAATCTTTGGAAAAAACGACAATGTCATCCAGATAGCACATACACGTTTCCCATTTGAGCCCGCTGAGAATATTATCCATCATTCTCTCGAATGTGGCTGGAGCATTGCATAGGCCGAATGGCATGACATTGAATTCATACAGGCCGTCTGGGGTGACGAAAGCGGTTTTAGGTCGGTCAGCGGCAGCCATGGGTACTTGCCAGTAGCCAGAGCGTAAGTCTAAGGACGAAAAATACTCCGCTCCCTGCAAGCAATCTAGTGCGTCGTCGATTCGGGGAAGAGGATAAACATCCTTGCGAGTAATCTGGTTGAGACGACGGTAGTCCACGCAGAACCGAATGGAGCCATCTTTTTTCGTCACCAGGACAACAGGAGAGGCCCAAGGGCTGTGAGAGGGCTGTATTATACCGCGCTGTAGCATATCGACGACATTGTCACGGATGACGCGGCGCTCTGTGGGCGAGACGCGGTATGGTCGCTGGCGCAAGGGGGCGTGCGTACCTGTGTCGATTTCGTGAGAGACGGCAAACGCACGGCCCAAAGATGGTTGGGAAAGGTGAAAAGACGTGCTGAAGCGCTGGAGAAGTGTCAGTAGCTGGTCACGTTGAGCGAGCGGAAGGTCGGCAGCGATGGCGCGTTGAAAGACGTCGACGGGAAGCGGATCGGGCGTGGTCGCACAAATGTCCAGGAGAGCAACCTCGGGACAGGCACGGTGATCGGAGAACTCGTGGGC